>NW_024412395.1:81892595-81932970 GCF_014898765.1 Herpailurus yagouaroundi | reverse complement strand
AAAAAAAAAAAAAAAAAAAAAAAAAAAAAAAAAGAAAGGGAAAAAAACACCACATCATTTACAAAATGACACAATTATCAGTGCTTAACTCTCACTACTCCTTTAATTCCAAGCTGGAAATTCAGCTAAAAACGACTATTTTTTAAAGTGGAATTTAGGATTTAGCAGTTGTATTAAAAACTTACTGAAATCCTTCAGAGAACACAAAAATCCTTCAGAGGACACAAAAATGTGCTCATTCTTGTTAGATTTGAAACAAATGTGGGAACTGAAAAACACTGAACTACACCACCTTGGTCGTTAGAATACTTTAAAATATAACAGGCAGGTACCTTATAAAACTGAATTGCATTTTTTTTTTTTTTTTTTTTTTGCTATACATCCATTGGACTATACTATATTCTCACGATATCAGAAGATTCATTATCTCAAAAGAAATTACTACATTATACTTTCTACAACAGCATATATAACAGATGACAAGTTAATCTAGAAAAATAATTGTCAGATATACTTCCTCTGACTGTTAGACTGTTTCTTTAGCCCATTCTTCGGAAAACACATACATCTCTATCTTAGTAATCTGTCTAATAACTAAACACAAAAATCTTACCAGAGCTTTCCTGTGTTTATAGATGAAATCTTCAGCTGACTTAGCCCATTTGGGGAGAATGACATCATTTACTACATCTTTGGAAACTTGTAGACAACCCAAGTTAAATTCTAAGACAAGTAAAAAATAAATGTATCAAATCATTTAGATTTAAATAAATCAAGTAAAACAAATATGAGGGCACAATCCTTAGCAAAACTAAGGATTTTTAGTTTTTTTCTTCTTTAATTAAGAGTAAAATGTGAGAACCAAGTTCCCTTCTCTTGATCTAAGTTTACTTAACAGGTAAAAACAATTCTTATCATATTGGAAATGTATTTTATCAGTTGATTAAAAAGGTAAATGAAAATAAAATGAAATTAGTTATTACAAGGTAATTATTAGTTTTAAATTAGTTATTATAAGGTAAATCAGAAAACTAATTGATTTGGGGTTGAGAAGTGGGGAAAACTATAGATATGACCAAAACCTTAATCTACACAAAAATGGAATATTCAGTATTCTTCTTACATTTAAATTAATTAATATAGTCCTTCTAGTGGTTAATTTAAAAAATACAACTCCTTAGAACTTTTTTGGTGTAACTTATACTTTAAATTCACTCAATGGAAGTGTTATATTTGTCATATGGAAAAAATATACTTACATACCACTATTCTAAGTAGGTACTGACATCATAAAGATTTGCTCATATAGTTAAAATGCAGTATTTTGACAAAAGTGTCCCAAAGATGAGGTTTTCTTGTTTATATGAGGAAAGAAAAGTGTTAAGACAAAAGACCTTCATAAAAGAAGCTGCCTTAAAATATCAGTGTGTTCCAAAGCTGGAGAGAGGTTTGAATGTCATAGAATGACAGGATGCACAGGGCCTGTGGCTTTGTTAACCCCACTACTGTGTAGCAGACATTGTTGCCAATGTGCTAACCATTCCTCCTTATTTGGTAACAGAATCTTGATTTTATTCAAGTATCCATCCTTGCCCTATGTTTTATGCCTGTAACAAGTTGACTGGTGTAGGGGTTGGTATACGACTCAGCTCTGGACAATAGGGAGAAGTTATGAGAAAGAATTTCTCACTCTTAAGAAATGACACAAAAAATTACAATCTACTTCACTTAGAAGAGCAGAATGAAAATACAAGAAGAACTTAGCTTTGATGATGATGTTAAAAACTACCTGAACACCATCATAACTTGGGGGTTTTATTATGGAAAATACTAAAATTTTCTTGCCTGTACAATTCTAAGTTGACTTTACTAATATTTATTTTACTAATTAATATTATTATTTGTTGACATTCTAATTAATGTACTTTGCTTTCTCCCACCTAGCTCATTTCAAACAAAGAAGCAACTCACAGTTAGAAAAGGAGGCCAGTAGGATAGTAGTATGAGACAGCAAACTGCTCTAGTGCACATCAGAAATTGTCAAGCTAAGAGTATAACTTCTACATCCAAATTTAATCTCCTCAGCCCTCCTAGTGCAGATATCCTGCTTTGGAGGCTCCTATGGGTAAGAGTCTAGGATCAGAATCCATTAACAGACTCAGTTGATTTTCTGAAAGTGACCAATTTTAACTGCCTTACTCTGAGAAATCAGATGCCAACAGCATGTCCCAGAATGTATGATCAGAGGACACAAGGCCCTGGATATGCTCTCCCTAGCATGGCAAATAACTCTGCTGAAAAAGCAAAGGGTCAAACATTAACATTACACACTAGGAGAGGAAAAAGAAGTTGGAAATGGTCCTTTGACACTGCAATTTCCCTTAAGAACACCAGTAGTAACACTCTTGTCATTATCTTATTGTGCTTAAAAATAAATCTCAAACTACTTCACAGAGGAAGTATTTGGGTATTTTTAAAGACTGTATTGGCTCCTTAATTCTCTACTTCAAAACATAATACGATTTTTCAAATATTGTGGTAAGTTACACCCTGTCATTATTTTCAATTTGCCTTAAACCAGGAGTCTGCAAACTTGTTCTATAAAGTGTCAAAAAATATTTTTTGCTTTGTGAGCCCCATGGTCTCTGTTGCAACTACTCAAATCTGCTGTTATGTTATGAAAGCAGCCACAATCTGTATGTAGATGAACTGGTTGGGCTGTGTTCCAACAAAACTTTAAAAACACATGAGTTTGCCTGTGGATTTAATCCATGGACCCATAGTTTGCTAACCCCTGATCTAAATTTTCATCTTATCTAACTCAAACACTTTTAACCTAAGTGGTTACCTATATGGCTGAAAGAGCAATGGCATTTTTCCTTTCTAGTAAACACTGTACTCTAATAAATTCTCTCACCAACTCAAATTTGATTCATCATAGGCCAGTGTAGCATTTTCCTGGAAAAGTAAGCCTACAACTGGGCATTGGTTAAACCCTATTACTAAATAGTACAGACAGAATGAACCTTAAATAATCTACAGAATTTCACAAAAATATCCAGAAAGGTATTTTTCAGGATCCTCCACTGGGACCCGTTGAGGTAAATTTTTAATCTATTTCTTACGATTTTGATTTTCCAAAAACTCTGGGAAATAGAAGAATTCAGGAATAAGTTCTTTCACATCATATGGATTGTCCATGAGAGCCTGCCAAGTGGCAGGGATGGAATGGAATTGTCGATCTGCACAGTCAAACCTGCACATGGAGATTGGAAGAGAACAGTGAATGAATACTGAAGGAGAGCAACAACAACCATGAAACAAACCTTAAACTCTCCCCATGTTTCGTAATGGTTAGAGCTTCTCTTTCATTAATTTTTCTCTTCATGTCTAAAAACACAATTTGCTCTCCTTCTTATGAAAACCTATCTTTCAAGTCTTGTTGCCAAGAACTAATACTGTAATTTTAATCACAAGTATCATCTTAGTCAAAGTAGCTGAAAACCAAATAACACTAGAGAAAATTTTCAAATAATTAAATTAAATGTAAATCTAAGAGACTTTTATTTTTTTAATATATATATATATTTTTAATTTAATATATGAAATTTATTGTCAAATTGGTTTCCATACAACACCCAGTGCTCATCCCAAAAGGTGTCCTCCTCAATACCCATCACCCACCCTCCCCTCCTTCCCACCCCCCATCAACCCTCAGTTTGTTCTCAGTTTTTAACAGTCTCTAAGAGACTTTTAAAGGATGGTCTAATTTTTGCTGAGGTAAATTCATTACAGAGAGTGAATAAACATTATTTGGATATTTTAAAACCACAGAGTTTAAATATCATTATTAATATACATGATTAATAACATCCATAGCAATGCTGATTTAATCCTCTCTGTATAAATACCTTTACAAACTCTTCTGCTAAAAACCAGAGAGTGAGTTAGGGAAATAGTTCTGTGGCTAAAGCTTTTATATTTTATTCACATATACCATTAACTTATTTTATGTGTTTTAATGTTTGTTTATTTTTGAGAGAAAGTGCATGAGTAGGGGACGGGCAGAGAGAGGAGGGGACAGAGGATCCTAAATGGCTCTGAGCTGACAGCTGACAGTAGGACTCGAACCCATGAACTGTGGGATCATGCCCTCAGCCAAAGTCGGACGCTCAACCAACTGAGCCACCCAGGTGCCGCTAACTTTATTTTTAAGTTCCATCACAGGCCTACAGTAGTTGAAACAAGCTCAAGTAGTCATGTTGCAATTTTATTATACTTTCTCTATTCACAAAAAGCATCTTCTGTTTCATCTCCTTTGATATTATCTTCCTGGATTTACTTAGTAATGACTTACTGACACTGATGACTAATTTGACACTTTTTATTCCTACCAATCTTGTTTTGAGGTGGAGGTGAACTTGGCAGAACTCTGAATTTAATTATGGCTAATGATTGGGTCATCAATAACGTCTAACGATGGTGCATCCAAATTCAAGGAAATATAGTTTCAATGGTAGAATTTTTCGTTTGGGTCGGGGAGAACAGCTTTACTGAGATAAAATTTACATATAATTCACAATTCAGTGGTTTTCAGTATATTAATGAGTTGGGCTATAATCACCACAATTTTAGAATATTTTCATTACTCCCAAAAGAAACCCTGGATCTATTAACAATCACTCTCGATTCACCCTATCTCCATTCCCTGGCAACTACTAATCTACTTTCTGTCTCTATGGATTTGCCTATTTGGGACATCTCATGTAAGTCATACGACATATGACTTTTTATGTCTGGCTTATTTCATTTAGCATATTGTTTTCAAGGTTCATCCATGTCGCAGCATGTATCAATCTTTCATTCCTTTTACCTACTTGTGGCCAAATAATATTCCATTGTATGGATATATCACATTTTATTTATTCCTTTATCAGCTGATAGACTGTTTCTAGTTTCTGGCTATTACAAATAATATGTATGTACGTCTGTACACAAGTTTCTGTGTGAATATTATGTCTTCAAGTTCTGCTATGTACGTCTGTACACAAGTTTCTGTGTGAATATTATGTCTTCAAGTATTTTGGCTATATAGCTAGGGATGAACTACTAGGCCATATGATAATGCTGTATTTAACCCTTTGAAGAACTGTCAGACTGTTTTCCACAGAGTTTGCATCATCTTACATTTCCAACACAGGCAGTATATAAGGGTTCCAATTTCTCAAAATGCTCATCAACACTAGGTATTATCTGTCTTTTTTATTATAGCCATCACTATAGGTCTGGAGACGTATCTCAATTTGGTTTTGATTTGGATTTCCCTGATGACTAATGATATTGAGCATGTTTCCATATGTTTCTTGGACATTTGTATATCTTCCTTGGAGAAATGTCCATTCAGATCCTTTTTTCAGTTTTTAATTGGGTCATTTGTCTGTTTCTTATTGCATTGTACACTTCTAGATACAAGTCCCTTATCAGATATACAATCTACAAATATTTTCTCGCCCTGAATGTGTTGTCCTTTTCCTTTCTTGATGGTGTCTTTTGAAGCACAGAATCTATTTTTGAAGCTTTGTAATAAAATTATTTGATAAAGTCACTAAGAGCTGAAAAGACCCACTTACACTTTAATGTGGGGAAAATTACCTGCTATCATGGTAAATGTAACACTTGGAGATGGTTAATATGATATTGGGGACAGAATCTGTTCTTGAAAGCCAAGGTTTATTGTACAAAAATAGGAGTAAAAGTTAATTTTGAGAGATAAAACTGTAAGCAAAGAAAGTAGAATAGGCAATGCTTAAATAGCTTGATTAGGTGGGTAGGAAAGGCAAAATAGTAATGCTAAAGAATAAGGCAACATGGAGACAAAAATGTGAATAAACAGGGAGCTACCTAGAGGATACTTTGGAAAACCAAGGATTCATGAAGAAGCCTGTTTCTTTAGAATTATTAGGAAAGTGTGAAACATAGTAAGTTATAATTCTGACAGGTAATATAATACAATGGCATTACAAACCTGTGTCAGTTATTGCTAATAATGTAATCCTTGTGATTAATAAGTATTTTAAAGAGAAATACATAAGCATTGGTTAGGTTTGAATTCCTGGCAGATATCTTGGATCTAGGTTGAAATCAGTTTAAACTCTAAATCTCTGGTAGGTTCCTAAAACCAGTAAGAATCACAAAGGTACACTAGATAACAGTAAAAAGGAATTCTCCTTAAAGGTTATTTATGTAAGTCAATTGGACTAATCCATTCTCAAACTAGTTTGGCTATTTTCATCTAGAGGCTATGAAATGAATCAAAACCTAATACCAGAGAATAAAAAAAGATAAGGCTCTGTTATACAGTACATGACACGAAGGCAAAGAATTTTCAACACTAACATGCAGTCTCAAGAAAACAGCTTATGTATCCAAAACATACCTTCCACTCTGAAGCTGGATATGAAGGGTGGTGAATGGCTCTGTGCGAATAAGATAGTGCATAACCCCAGCAGAATTTGAATAGTGAGTACCATAATGAAATTTATCAATAGTTCCCATAGGATCCTCAAAATTTTCATATCTAAAAAAATAAACTAAAGTTTTGTAACCACAACAGTAAAATTACATTAGGAGGACATTAAGGTTGTATTGCATTGTTAGAAACATAGTTTTTAAGAAGTCCTTATTAATATTATTCATTATGTATGTATTCATATCATCACACCATGTTAATAAATAAAAAAAATTTTATCCATTGATACTTCTTTCTGAACATAGTATCACTAATAACTGGATTCTGAAACAGTCTCATACGATAATACACATTTACTATAGATCAGAAAACACACACACACACACACACACACACACACACACACACACACACAAAGGGGCGCCTCAGTGGCTTAGTTGGTTGAGCATACAACTTCGGCTCAGATCATGATCTCACCATTCATGGGTTCAAGCCCTGAGCCAGGCTCTGTCCTGACAGCTCAGAGCCTGGAGTCTGCTTTGGATTCTGTGTCTCCCTCACTCTCTGCCCCTCCCCCACATGTGCTGTCTCTCTCTCTCTCAAAAATAAACATTAAAAAAGTTAAAAAAAAAAAAAAGACAGAAAGAAAACACAGAGAACCAAAAAAGGAGAAACTTAAAATCAACCACAGAGGTAACATTAACACTTAAAAAAAATATTAATTTATTTTGAGAGAGAGTAGGAATGCATGCAAAAGTTGAGGAGGGGGCAGAGAGAGAGAGAGGGAGAGAGAGAATCCCAAGTAGGCTCCTTGCTGGCAGGGGTCAATTCCACAAACTGTGAGATTGTGACTTGAGCAGAAATCAAGAGTCAGATGCTTAACCAACTGAGCCCCCCATGTCCCCCCAACATTAACATTTTGATGAATATTTGCCACCCTTAATGTGTAAGTTAATACACAAATATATTTCAGTATAAAAGTGCTATACATAATATATTGTTCATAACCTAGGCTTTCATTTTCTATTTATGTCTTTCCAAGTAACTGAATAATCTATTTTAATAGGCACGTGGTATTTATAACAGTGACATATATGAATGTATGACAATTTAACTATTTCTTTACTTTTAGATATTAAGGACTGTTTCTATTTTTCTGCTGTTGTAAGCAATGTGATAATGAGACATCCCTTTGTGGCCAAGGTAATGGAAGAAAAATATGGAGGATCAGTCAAGAATTGTGAAAATGAATGCTTAACAATTAAAGGTAAGAGAATAAGGTAGAAAAGAAAGGAAGATTATGGGTAGGAAGACGACCTAACCCAGAAAATAAACAAAGGATATATATAGTGATTCTGTAAGCACTACCAGTGTGTAATCGTTTCTGAATGGTGGTTTGAATAGTAACATCTGAATTAGTGGGTATAAAATCTGAATAAGAATGAAGTTTTTTAGAGGAAATAAACATTAAACTTTCAAAGCAAAATAGTAATTAATTCATCAAGCTGAGGCCAATTTCCTGTTACACAGTAATCAATATTCAAGGGAATAAAAGTTTTCAGGTCAAAGTCATCTGTACCAATGCAAAAACATATACCACTGAAATGTATTTAATTAAATTAATTAATTAATTAATTTATTTTTAAAGTAGGCTTCATGCCCAGCAAGGAGCGCAATGTGGGGCTTTAACTCACAACCCTGATATCAAGACCCGAACTGAGATCAAACGTCAAACACTTAACTGACTGAGCCACCCAGATGCCCCAACTGTTGAAATTTAAAACAATTATTTCCTTTTGAACAGTGTTAAAAAACAAACAAATAAACCTTGTTCTTTTGTTATTGTCAGAAAAACTTTGAGGTAACACATGGCAGAATTCTACTAGTATATTAGATCAAATATTAAACACTGCAAAAAGTCCTAAGGTAGATTTGCAAATAAAAGAAAAAAAATGTACAATCTACTCTCAAATAAATCTATTTTGCTTGCAAAACAGTTTTTGCCCTTATTATTAGAAGTCATAACTGACAAGTCATCCACAATTTCACGTGGAGAAAAAGGGAAATTAAAATCAGACTATTCTTTCACTTGTCAGCAACTTGCTTTGAAAAAAAACGTGAGACATTTACAGGGTCAATTGTAAACATACAGAATTATAAAAATTCCTTTCCTAATTAAAACAGTAACTTTCTACACATTTCACTATTCTTTATTCACATTATTTGTAAATAATAGTGTTAATTTTGTATCTACAAAAATGTTATATTAAGTGGGTATTTTTTTTTGCTGGATTGTTAAAAAAGTTTAATTATTTTGAGACAGAGAGAAGAGAGAGAACACACAGGAGCGGCAGAGAGAGACGAGGGGAGAGATACAGAGAATCCTAAGCCATGGGGCTCAAACCCACAAACCACGAGATCATGACCCGAGCCAAAGTCAAGAGTCAGTTGCTCAACCGACTGTGCCACCCAGGTGCCCCTTAAGTGTGTTTTTGCATGTTAGAGAATTATTAAGTCTAAAATACCTGGGAAGAAAAATTATCTTTCGGCACATACATATGACAAGGTGAAAGAAATTCTAAACAATATCAACTTAAATTTGGCAAAAAAGGGAAACAAACAGCCTATATATATTTAAGATACTTGAGGGACAAGAGATATATTTTCAAAACATCATGAAGGGATTATCAGACTCTGATTATCAAAAGTAGTTGTGCATTTAAAAAAAGTAACACTTGGGGCGCCTGGGTGGCGCAGTCGGTTAAGCGTCCGACTTCAGCCAGGTCACGATCTCGCGGTCCGTGAGTTCGGGCCCCGCGTCGGGCTCTGGGCTGATGGCTCAGAGCCTGGAGCCTGTTTCCGATTCTGTGTCTCCCTCTCTCTCTGCCCCTCCCCTGTTCATGCTCTGTCTCTCTCTGTCCCAAAAATAAATAAACATTGAAAAAAAAATTTTTTTTTTAAAAAAAGTAGCACTTGATTGGCCATAAGAGAAATCAATACAAATTCAAAAACACCATAAAAAATGATGGGTATCTTTTTTTTTTTTGACAGAGAGAGACAAAGGGAGGGGAAGGGAGACAGAAAATCTTAAGCAGACTCCACGCCCAGTGCGTGGCTCCACGCAGGGCTCAATCTCATGATTCATGACCTGAACCAAAATCAAGAGTTGGATGCTTAACCAGCTGAGCCACCCAGGTGCACGTGATGGATGTCTTTCAAAAGGGATAAAAGACACTTACTTTTCTCGCATGGCTTTGGCATTTTTATCATTAACTACTCCAATTGGTTTGGAAAGATCTCGAAATACAGATGGATTATTAAGGTCCAACTCTTCCGAAGTATAATCTTGTAAAATCCAGGGAAACTAAAAGAGCCACAATTTACAATTCAGACATTCCTTACCAGAGAAGCTACTATCCCCATATATAATATCAAATGCTTATTTAAGACAAAAAGGGATAGTCTTTAGAAATATTTTCCTTGTTGCAAATGTCTATTCAGCTTCAGTTCCATAACCAGAAGCATTACTTCCTATAATTCCACTGGAATATTTTTAGTGAAGTGAAAAAAAAGCTTTAATTATTTAATTATTCTTTGTGTTTATAATCTTTCTGAAAAATAGCAAGGGAGAAAATATACACAAAGGCAAAAACAGTTTTTATGTTTTGAAAGATGAAAAATAACCATAATACACACATACATTTCTATGTATTATAGAACTGAAAGGCTATTCCATATGTATGAGATTTCTATAAAACTTACCACTGGATACTGTGCAAGGTCATTATATGTTCGTCCTGCCATTGTATTTATTTGAATGAGGTAGTCAAAATTTGTTATCTCTCTGTTCACCCATTTCTAGACAGCACAAAAAAAGAACAAAATCAAAATTAATCTATATCTCTTCGAAGTTTGTATTGCTGATAGTACTAAGGTAATCTTTTTTTTTTTTAATGTTTATTTATTTTTAAGAGAGAGAGAGACAGAATCCGAAGCAGGCTCCAGACTCTGACCCGTCAGCACAGAGCCTGATGCAGGGCTTGAACCCACAAACCGTGAGATCATGACCTGAGCCCAAGTTGGGACACTTAACCAAATAAGCGACCGAGGCACCCACTAACAGAATCTTTTGTTCCTATTATCTTGGTGTCTTTCTGATAAAAGGAATGGGGATTTTAAAAAAGTTTAACAGGGAAATAAAATCAATATATTTTTTCCTAAATTTACTTCCTTTAAAAATCAGTCTTCAGAAAAGGTACAGAAAATTAAACATAAATCTTTTATTATAGTCAAACTTCATAAGAACTAAGTCTTTTTTTGAATTAAATTATTTTATTTAAATACCTTTAAAAGATCAATTTTTGAAGGATTGTCCAACATTGAAAATTTTGTTACAGGGGCGCAAGAGTGGCTCCTTCAGTTAAGCATCTGACGCTTGGTTTCCATGCAGGTCATGATCTCACAGTTTCATGAGTTTGGGCCCTGTGTCAGGCATCATGGAGTCTGCTTAGGATTCTCTCTCTCTCCCCCACTTCTCTCTGCCCCTCCCCGACTCGTGCTGTCTCTGTTTCTCTCAAAATAAATAAATAAATTTTTTTAAAAAGAAAATTTTGTTATAAATTGAAATTTTCATAAGTGCACATATTTAAAAAAAGCATCTTAATGTACTAAAATGATCTACAAATTTTAAATAAATTTCATGTTAACTATCTTCAGAGAACTGTCTTGCCAGAGCAACAGCAGATCAGAATTTGCTACATTAGATACAAATTTTCTAAAGAAAATCATAATCACGGTTTTCTTTTAATCACTTCATTGTACCTAACCTGTTAATTACACGGTATGGGTATTCTCAAGAATTTTGTTGACAGATTAACATTCACCTTTAAGTTTACTAAGTGCCTTAAGCAAAAGATACACTCATGGGAAATGGTAAGAAATGAATGTATATATATAGAGAGAGAGATTTTACAGAAAGCCCAATTATAATTATTCTTGAGTGCTAACCTGAGAAATACTCTAATGAATAAAGTTTATTCCAAAAAAACAGGAAATGTACTCCACTAAATAAAGCTTATTCCATAAGCAGCAAGAAGGGATTGATGATAGCTTTTGAACAAGAGCCACATTTAAGATTAAGACTAATGCATATGTAAGAGAAAGGAAAGAGCCAGGAGACAGACACCTGAGTTAGGAGACTACTGATAGTCCTGGAGAGCAAAAAACAATGGCCTTTCCTTGGTTTTTGGTAGCAGAAATATAAGAGAGATGTTGGAATATAGGTGGGGATAAAAAACAGCATTAATTAGCTTTGGCAGATAGAAGAATTGGTCATTTTTTGCCTTTTTTTGCCATAGTGTCTTTTCTATTTTCCCACTTTTTATTTACTTCATGTATGGATAACTTTTATTATTAGGAAAAAACCCCAGCAAATTCACCTGCTATATTTTTAAAAGATAAAATTATTAGAAGAATTCGTAAGATATGCCTGGGAACCAAATGATATGGGAGCTGGAGGACAGGGTACTATGCATTAGTGAAACAGGAAGATTCAAAGATAATTCAAAACATCAATTTGAATGGAAGAATGGTTATAATAATCAAAATAAAATAATCAGAAGAGAAAGTTTTACGTTTAAGCAAAAGCCTGAGATATAAAATGAACATAAAAATAGTGACTGTTAGGGGCGCCTGGGTGGCTCAGTCCAGTTAAGTGGGTCAGGAGACTCCTGAACCATGAAATCAAGCCCCACATCGGACTCAGGGCTGACAGTGTAGAGCCTGCTTGAGATTCTCTCTCTCCCTCTCTCTGCGCCTCCCCTGCTAATGTGCATTCTCTCTCTCTCTCTCTCAAAATAAATAAAATAAACATAAAAAAAAAGTTAAAATTTCCTACCTGTGTCAATCCTGATGCTTTGAACAATTCCTGTGGTGATCTGGTTCCGTAACTATTTGGAGAATGAAGTGACAATAGTCTGCTATATACTTTGTTTCTAACCTAAAAAACACAAACAGCATTTTATAGTATAAAAATTGATCAAAACAAACTGCGATTATGGTTTTTGTAATTGCTTTACTGAGATACAATTCACATGTCACAAAATCTACCCTTTGAAGTAGTAATTCAATGGGTCTTTTTGTATATTCACAGAGCTGTGCAACCACAAACATGATCTAACTCTGGAACATTTTTATCATCCTCAAAAGAAACTCCACACTCACTAGCCATCACCCCCCCACCAGTTCCCACTCCCTCTCATCCCCCGACAATTGCTAACCTACTTTCTGCCTCTACAGATTTGCCTATTCTGGACAGTTCTCATAAATAGAGGATTATGGTTTTAACTTCTCTACTATACTCGGTTTGGTGAAGTCAGGCCATATAAATTTTGAAAAGGTTACAGTGTATATTGGAAGGATCACCAGACACTAAATCATAAAACTAGCTCAAGTCCAGTTCAAATTTAGTTTTGTCATTTACTTATCATACTGGCAAATCATTAATTTACTGAGTCTCATTTGTCTCTATCCTTACAGTTTTCTGAATTTTTCAGGGCTACCCAAATGTAAAGTAATAAAATTCATCTTTGAACTTCAGTTTCCTCATCTATAAAAAAAAAAAAGGAATAATGGAATTTGCCATATCTAATCTGAAGGTTGTTATGAAGATTAGATACTGCATATAAATGTGCTTTAAAAACTCTAAAGTTAGAAGCACCTGGGTGGCTTGGTTGGTTGAGCGTCCGATTCTTGATCTTGGCTCAGGTCATGATCTCACAGGTTTGTGGGATTGGAGCCCCATGTCAGGCTCTGTGCTGACAGTATAGTGCCTGCTTGGGATTCTCTCTTTCCTTGTCTCTCTGCCCCTCCCCTGCACACTCTCCCCTTCCTCTCTCTGTCCCTTCCCCATTCTCTCTCTTTCTCTCAAAGTAAATAAATAAACTTAAAAAAATAAAAAACCTCTAAAAGTGCCTGGGTGGCTCAGTCGGTTAAGCATCAGACTTCAGCTCAGGTCATGATCTCATGGTCTGTGAGTTTGAGCCCAACATCAGGCTCCACACACTGACTGTGGAGCCTGATTGGGAATTCTCTCTCTCCTCTCTCTCTGACCCTCCCCAGCTCATACTCGTGCTCTTGGTCTCTCAAAATAAATAAATAAACATTAAAAAAAAAAAACAAAAAAATAGTAAAACCTCTAAAGTTATACAAATGTACAGTATTCAACAAGAACATGCTTGGTTTGACACACCTTCCTAAAAACATAAGCTTTGTATATTCCTATGGAGAAAATTTATTTTTAATAGTAAAAAAGTATTATTTTATAAAAATACAAAATGCCTTTAAACATCTGAATAAAATCATCTACAAGTAAACCTGGATCCCACAAATGAACAGAAACTTAGTTACTGACTACAGCAAAACTGAATTGAACATTCAAGGAATTTATCAGGAAAGATGCCTGTGAGAGAAAATGGAAAGAAAGCTAGGCAAGATCAAGAGTTGTCAGACAGTGATAGAAGTGTGACTCCATCACTGTGAAAAAAAGAGGGAAGGAAGGTTGGGAGTAAGAATCCTAAGTAATATGCTGAAGACACACAGCTATTGGCAGAGCTAGTACCTGGACCTAGCTAATCTGGCTTCAGTGGTAATCACTTAACCACTTACACTATTCAAGAATATACTCCACTCCTGGGGCGCCTGGGTGGCTGAGTCCATAAGCATCTGACTTCAGCTTAGGTCGTGATCTTGCAGTTCATGGGTTTGAGCCCCATACTGGGTTCTATGCTGACAGCTCAGAGCCTGGTGTCTGCTTTGGATTCTGTGTCTCTCTTTCTCTGTCCCTCCCCAGCTTGTATTCTCTCTCAAAAATAAATAAATTAACTTTTTGGGGAAAAAAAAGAATATACTCTACTCCTGGAAAAAATACCTGCCCCATTATTATTTAACTGAACCCAACCCAATTTCATAAATTTGTCAAATAGTATATATTGCATATTATTTCACAACTGGATACTGTGAGGCACTTATTGGCTGACACTCAATATTCTACTGATTTATCTACTCATAAATAAACACTGAAAACAAGCAACCTAAAAATACTCAAACATAAATCCCAACAAAAATTCATATACTACTTAGCCCCTAAGGCAGAGATTTTTTTCCTCTAATATTTTGACTTTACAAATGAGTCCAAAGTTTTACACAGCTCACTAGGTGGAAAATTATTTCAAGCTAATACTTGGAGGCTTCCAGAAAGGCAGCATCTTACATACCTCCTTTTTGAAATTGAGAAAGTAGTTGGATTGGTCAACATGAAAAATCTCAAGGGCAGACCTCCTTAAATTGTAACGCCGCAGGTGAATCTCTCGAATCTGAGAATGAGGCCACTTGAAATCAAAGCCTACTCCTGAAAACAGAAGAAATCTTGTGACCAGAGTACCATATGAAGTTACTTGTATTATGCAGAAGATATCTCCTAGCTCCTAACAAAAGTAGCACTTAGGGAAAAGGAATTACATTTATTTCATAAAAACCATTTGATAAATTTAGTGGACGTTTAGATGGTTTCTTTTAAAAGTATTTTTAAATTCTATAGCTATTCTATTTTCTTCTCATTAAAACAGAATAATCCTGATCATTACATCTCAAAAACATTTTTCCTTTTCTCTTTATGTTGGCATTTTAGATTTAAATATCGTTTAATTTTCAGATAATGAATTATGTGAAAAGCTGACAGAAATAAATGTGCAAATAAAATTAAGACTGCATTTTATAACACAAGTTTACAGCAATCCCTCTCACCAAATCTTTAAAAAACATTAACAAAAAAAGCATTCTCTCCAATACATTGTTGAAATTTAATTCCATATTAACTTTCCATTTCTCCTCTTACATAATAGACCACAATCCCACAATCCTATGTCACTGTTTTCTTCTCATTAATGATTAATAAGCTGGATACTTAACTATTGAACAACAGAAATTATTCCCCCAGAACTCCTCACCATCTTCTTTTTCAATGCTGCAATCATAGAAGTAAATGTGTTGAGTAGTAATTTCTAATCTGCCAGGAATTACGTCAATTATTGTAATGAGCTCACAGTCTTCTGACAACACCAATTTTTCTTTTTGATCCTGTTCTTCTTTTTCATCACTGTAAAAACAAAAATCAACCAAACAAAAACCATCCAACGTATTCTGTGTAAATGGAAAAGAATATCAAGAAAGAGTATTTGAATTGCCTATAAAAATATTCCACTGAATATTAAACTAATTAAATACTGTCCAAAATGTTATTTCCCAATAACTCAGTTAAAAAAAAAAAACCAAAGTTTTATATTTTAATTGTATGTGGCCCATTAAAACAAAATATAGTGAATCTTTAAGACTACTGGCAGAGGACAGTTCGAACATACAGCAATACTAGTCATGTCATTTTAGTTATATTTGCGAGAGATGAGTTGACCTAGGGAATATATGAATCTGTGAATAAAGGAATGCATCATTAGTGATGTTTTATGAATAATTATCAGAAGCACTAATTATGACTGATTCTTAAACTGTAAAATGAGACTTTTCAAGAGCAACTAAATCTAGAGCAACATCATCATCATAATGTCTCTACAATGGAACTGGAGATAATACAAAGGGCTACTATAGCAATACCTTACTTAAAGTCATCTTGTATTAAGAGGACTGTTATCTTCTCCAATAAAAATAAGTTATAACAGTAATTACAACATAATTATATAATATATAATTAAATAGAATTATAAATAACATAAACTATAATTTATAAATTATAAATCATCAGAAATTATTAAAATTATATTAACAAAAATCTTATTTATGCCAATGAAGATTACTACTGAACCAGGTCAATTTGTAACATTAAAGTAAGTTCCAAAGAAATGCTTGCCATGTGTAGTTTATAATCTAAAAAAAAAGTGATGTCCAGAATAAATTATGTATTTGGGTCTTGAGTACTCATTTTTGGCTGAGGCTTTACAAACATAGAAAGTAAAAGTCAGGGCAGATGTGTAAATCATGAAATTTGAACACGTTCCCTAAGGCACACACACAGATCTACTGGCAAAGAATGGCAGTCTTCTGGAACAAGGGGTTTAAATACTAATTATTGCCTGACCACTAATCTATACTTTTTTAAAAAAAAAAAAATTTTTTTTTTCCAACGTTTATTTATTTTTGGGACAGAGAGAGACAGAGCATGAACGGGGAGGGGCAGAGAGAGAGGGAGACACAGAATCGGAAACAGGCTCCAGGCTCTGAGCCGTCAGCCCAGAGCCCGACGCGGGGCTCGAACTCACGGACCGCGAGATCGTGACCTGGCTGAAGTCGGACGCTTAACCGACTGCGCCACCCAGGCGCCCCTAACCTATACTTTTTATAAAGGGCCAGACTTTTTTTAAAAACAGGCTTTTTGTTTAAAAACAAAACAAAGTAAGGGCACCTGAATGGTTCAGTCAGTTAAGCATCCAACTCCTGATTTCAGCTCAGGTCATGATCTCACAGTTTCTGGGATTGAGCCATGTCAGGCTCTGCACTGATGGCGTGGAGCCTGCTTGGGATTCTCTCTCTGCCCCTCCCCTGCTTGTGCTCTCTCTCTGTCAACATAAATAAACTTAAAAAATAAAAATAAATTAAAAAAAAAAAAACAAAACGAGTAAAACAAAAACCCAGTGAGTACAGACATCACTGGCAACACAGAGCAGGTTAAGACATACACCACAAAATTGATCCAGGAAAGTCACTAAGCAAAAATACCACCATAATAGCCATCATCAAAGAAGGGGATCAGAAACCAGAGTGGTTACTATTATCTAAAATGCAAAGAAAAAGTAAATTATGAGCCATAAAGAAAAACACAGTAAAAAGAAACTGTCTTTGGGGAACTTCAGATGTTCACATTAGCAGACAAAAACATCAAAGTAGCTATGGTAAATACATTAAAAGAACTACAGGACACTATGTTTAAATAACTAAAGTGCATTCATTATGGCAACAAAGCCTAATCAAATAGAGACTGTCAATTAAGAGACAGAAATTACATAATCTTTAAAAAGGGAACCACATGGAAAACTGTGGAATCAAAAGCATAATAACTAAATGAAAAATTTACCAGGACTCAATAGCATTTAAAAAAATTTTTTTAGTGTTTATTTGTTTTTGAGAGACAGAGGGAGACAGAGCACAAGCAGGGGAGTAGGCGGAGAGAGAGGGAGACACAGAATCCAAAGCAGGCTCCAGGCTCTGAACTGTTAGCACAGAGCCCGAAGCGAGGCTCGAACCCACGAACTGGGAGATCATGACCTGAGCTGAAGTCGGATGCTTAACTGACTGAGCCACCCAGGCCAGGCACCCCTCAATAGCATATTTGAACTTGCCTCTCAATAGCATATTTGAACTTGCAGAGGAAAGAAGCAGGACTCTTGAAGACAGTTCAAAAGAAACTGTCCAACCTGAAGAACACAAAGGAAAAAAGAAGCAGGATGAAAAAACCTCAGAGGGTTACCATCATGGGAAACAACAGATGTGTAAAAGGACTCCCAGAGAGGACAGAGAAAAAGAGCCAAACATACATATTTGAAGAAATAATGCCTGAGAACTTCCCAAATAAAAAAAGTAATAATAATTCACACATCCAGGAAGATTCTATGAATATCCAAAGATATCCACACATGGACATAAAGCCAAGGTACTGAAAGCCAAGTAGAAAAACCACCACAATACAGGATGCTAAAATGTAGTGGGATGACATATTCAAAATGCTGAAAAGAAAAAACAAAACAAAACAAAAGAGAGAAAAAAGAAAAGAAAAAACACCTGTCCACTAAGAACTGTATATCCAACAAAATCATCCTTTAAAAAAGAAAGCAATGGTCCTCAGGCAATGGATAATCACATGCAGAAGAATGAATATGGACTCCTACATCATACCACATACAAAAATTAACTGAAAATGGATCAAAGACCTAAATGTAGAAGATAAAATATAAAACTCTTAGGGGAAAAAAAGATAAATGGGACCTCAAAATTTTAAATTTTTGTCCAACAAAATGAAGGAAAACACATTCAATGGGAGAACATTTTTGCAAATCATGTATCTGTTAAGGCTTTTGTATCTAGAATAAAGAACGACTATAACTTAATAACTAAAAGACAACCCAATTAAAAAAAATGAGCAAAGGATTTACATAAATATTTCTCCAAAAAAGATATATAAATAGTAAACAAATCCATGAAAAGATGCTCAGCTTCATTAGTCATTAGGAAAATGCAAATTAAAATCACAAGGTATCATTCCAAATTTTATAGAATAGTATAATAAATCAACACACAAAATGTCAAAAATTGGGGTAGATGTGGAGAAATCTGAACCCCTATATGTCACTTAGGGGAATGTTAAATGGTGTAGTCAGTATGAAAACAATTTTACAATTCCTCAAAAGGTTGTACATAGATATACCATATAACTAACAAATCCATTACTAGGTATATACCCAATATAATTAAAAACATATGTCGACACAACATATGTCATTCTGTACATGAATATTCATGGAAGTATAAATTACAAAAACCAAAAAGTAGAAAAAACTGTCTGTTCATCAACTGATGAATGGATAAACAAAGGTGGTATATCCATATGATGGAATATTATTCAACCATAAAATGGAATGAAGTCAAGTTACATGCTACTCCATGAATGAACCTTGGACACATTATACTGAATGAAATAAGCTAGACATAAAAGGCCACATATTGTAAGAAATAAATGAAATGTCAAAAACAGACAAAGCCAATAGAGACAGAAAGCAGATGAGTGATTTCCAGGGGATGTAGGAAGGGGAAAATTGGGAGTGTCTACTAAAAAAGTACAAGATTTCCTTTCAGAGTGATGAAACTGTTCTGTAATTAGACTTGTGAACATACTAAAACCTATGGAATGTTACACTTTAAAAGAGTAAATTTTATATTATATGAATCTCAATTTTCAAAAGATATATAACTAAAATTTTGTTAAAAAGTAGCCAAAAATGAAGGCAAAAATAGACTACCACAGATAACAAAGCCTGAGAGAATCTGTGGCCAGACATTCCTCACATGAAAATAAAAGAAGTCCTTCAGGCTAGAAGATGAAGACACCAGATGGAAATATGAATGTGCACAAATAAACAAAGTATATAAGTATGGTAATTATGCAGGCAAATAAAAAGTACAGTTATATAGTTTTCTCTATTCTTCCCTTGACTGATTTAGACAAGTGCATACAATAGTAACTACAAAATTGTATTGTTGGCCTTAAAACACATGAAAGTCTGTATTTATGATAATTAACACAAAGGAGAGATAAGGAAACCAGTATCTTTTATGTTTGGGAAAATTTTCTACTACAAATTCAAAATTTTTAAATGTATCTAAGGCTATTCATTTTAAATTTTCTTCTTGAGGGAAGTTTGCTAATTTGTATCTTTCAAGGAATTTGTCCATTTAAGTTGTCAAAATTTATTGGTAAAGTTGTATTTAGTATTTCTTTTTAATCATTTTAATATTTTTAGTGTTCTCTCCTTTTTAATTCCCAATATTGATAATTTATGTGGCCTTTCTTTCTTTCCTGACCAGTCTGGCAAGGAGTTTATGTTTTGTTAGCTCTTTTTTTATTTTTTTAATAACTAGCTTTTGTTTTCTTTGGTCTTTTTCCTTTTCCAATTTTCTTTTCATGACTTCTGCTTTCATCTTTATAATTTCTTCCTTCTGCTTAAGAGTTTATATTTTATTCTGTACTTTCTATCTAAACTTTAACTATCTAAACATTCTATCTAAGCTTTAACTGTATCCCACAAATTTGATAGGTTATGTTTTCATTATCATTCAGCTAAAAATATTTTCTAATTTCAAGGTCCAGCTCAAAGTTATCTCAGTTCTAAAAAGCATGCCTCAATAATGTCAGTTAATAGTGATGGACTACTCACAACTGATATAGCAGTAACTGATGGATCCTGCAAATACAGTTGACTCTTAAACAATACAGGGGTTAGCGGCACTGAAGCTGGTATAAAAATCTACAAATAAAACTGACTCCCTAAAAATTTAACTAACAGCCTACTGTTGACCAGTAACTGTTACCAACCAATAATATACACAGTTGATGAATAAATCTTTTGTATATCTTATATACTGTATTCTTACAATAAAGTAAGCTAGAAAAAAGAAAAAGGTTTTAAGAAAATCATTAGGAAGATATAATACATTTACAGTACTATATTGTTTTTATTGACAAAAATCATATATAAGTGGATCCATGCAGTTTAAACCTTTATTGTTCAAGGGTCACTGTACTTAGTATTTTAAGCAAATACCTTCCATGATTTTATAATCCCGTTTTTCAGAACAAAATTTTTTAATGTTTATTAAAATACAACAATATAATGTTTATATTGAGACACACACACACACACACACACACACACACACACACACACACACACAGAATCCTAAGCAGGCTCCACACTGTCAGCGCACAGCCCTGTGCAGGGCTCAATCCCACGAACCTTGAGATCATGACCTGAACCAAAATCAAGAGCCAGATGCTCAACTGACTGAGCCACCCACGCTCCCCCAGAACAAAATGTTTACTCCTTTCAAATACTTATACATACATATTTACTCTGGCTGTTATGTCTTCTTCAGGAAGGTCTAATTTATCCTCTTCCATATTGCTAACTTTTACTTGTTTCACTACTTCCAAAAGCAATGAATCACTAGAAGGCTGTGAGTGTTGGATACCTGTCAAAAATAAATACAAAATATCTATTAAACACAAAGTAAAAAATAATCCTATTATAGTCCTGTAACTTCTGGCTATTAATTACATGATAATATATATATATGTGTGTGTATATATATATATATATATATACATATATATATATATTAAGTAAAGGAAGAGAGTAAGGGAATTGGGTGAAGGTACTCAAAAGGTCTAAACTTCCAATTATAAATAAGTATTGGGGACATAATGTGCAATGATGACTATAGTCAACAATGCTATATGGTATACTTGCTACAAGAGCAGATCCTAAAAGTTCTCATCATAAGGAAAAAATTTTTGTTAACTACACGACATGATAGGTGTTAACTAAACATTACGGTAATTATTTTGCAATATGCACATATCTCAAGTCATTATGTTCTAGATCTTACATAGTATTGTATGTTAATTATATTTATAAAACTGGAAAAAAACCTTGGGAGGTAAAGTTTTCTAAGATAGAAAAGATATTTACTACAGAAAAGTTTTTAATACATGATTTAGAGTAATCTGGGTTGTTTGTGATTTTTTTTTAAATTTTTTTAACGTTTATTTATTTTTGAGACAGAGAGAGACAGAGCATGAATGGGGGAGGGGCAGAGAGAGAGGGAGACACAGAATCGGAAACAGGCTCCAGGCTCTGAGCCGTCAGCACAGAGCCCAATGCAGGGCTCGAACTCACGGACCGTGAGATCATGACCTGAGCCGAAGTCGGACGCTTAACCGACCGAGCCACCCAGGCACCCCGTTTGTGATTTTTAAAAACTACTACATGTATAAAAAAAGGAATAAATATTTTTAAAATATGTCTATAATTTTTTTATTATTTATGTTTGTTTATTTTTGAGGGTGAGACAGACAGGGTGTAAGAGGGAAAGGGGCAGAGACAGAGGAAGACACAGAATCTGAAGCAGGCTCTAGGCTCTGAGCTGTCAGCACAGAGCCCATGAGGGGCTCGAACTCATGGACCGTGACATCATGATCTGAGGTGAAGGTGGACGCCCAACCAACTGAGCCAGCCACCCAGGTGCCTCTGTCCTTTATTTTTAATGATGGTACTATTTATGTTTCAAAATGGATCAACTCATCTCTTTAATTCATTTAATTCTAACATATGCCAGTAAGTCAAAGAAAGAATTATTCTCACTGTATTAATAAAACTATTTTTAGTGTGTATTTGTACTAAAGAAATATTAAGTAAGAATGTGACAAATTATCTTTAATTGGAAGAGAATACATAATACAAAAGCTGAAGTGTTCGGGGTGCCTGGGTGGCGCAGTCGGTTAAGCGTCTGACTTCAGCCAGGTCACGATCTCGCGGTCCGTGAGTTCGAGCCCCGCGTCGGGCTCTGGGCTGATGGCTCGGAGCCCGGAGCCTGTTTCCGATTCTGTGTCTCCCTCTCTCTCTGCCCCTCCCCCGTTCATGCTCTGTCTCTCTCTGTCCCAAAAATAAATAAACGTTGAAAAAAAAAAATTAAAAAAAAAAAAAAAGCTGAAGTGTTCTTTTCTGGAGCACATGGAATTTAAAAAGTAATTTTAGATACATATATAGGCAATAAATGAATGGATTTTATAAAATATACACTTTGTAAGAAGACAGGGCTAATATAATGGGAAGAACAAAGGCTGTAAGGTGGTGAACTTAAATTCAAATCCGGTTCTGCCATTTATTAAATAGACGACTCCTCTGAATCTTTGTTTTTTTAACTGTGTAATGGAGATACATCACATTACATTAAGTATAAAATAAATGGCAGCTATTATAATTGTACATTTACTTCTCAATTATCTGAATGGTATAAGAGTAGTAATAAAAATAACTGCATAATTTATAGGTAGGACTGGGAAAAAGTTATGTATGTAACTATGAATAAAGACATTTCAGTCGTGGGAAACAAAAATAATTCATACCAACTAAGAAAACATTATAAAGATGACAAATCCTCCCTTAATTTTTCATATGGTATCATTGCTCAGACATAGAAAATGAATCAACCTAATGTACAGCTGCATTTTTCTGTGTAAATCTGCTTTGATCACACCTTTGTCTATAGATAGGAAGTAATGGCTCACACTTTTCCTAGTTACTGAATATGTTTCTTCATATGTTCTAATTTATTGCAGGTGGCAGTATTTATTGTTCAGCATCTAAGTAAAGCACATGAGAATGCAATGAAACTGAAAATCAGGAATCTATGTAATGTGATACAAAGAGAAAACAGACTTTATGTAGCTGGATGACACTATTCCATTAAGAGTGTAAGTTCAGGGGTGCCTGGGTGGTTCAGTCAGTTGGGTGACCGACTTTGGCTCAGGTCATGATCTCACGGTTTGTGAGTTCGAGCCCCACGTTGGGCTCTGTGCTGACAACTCAGAGCCTGGAGCATGCTTCTGATTCCATGTCTCCCTCTCTCTCTGCCCCTCCCCCACTCATGCTCTGTCTCTCTGTCTCAGAAATAAAATAAACATTAAAAAAAAAAGAGTGTAAGTTCAAAATGTGATGAAAGACTGGAGAATAAACTGACGATGGGAAAAACTTCAGGCAAAGAAAGAGGCCAGCTGGGAAACTACTGTAACTTTGGGAAAAGATAGCACACCAAACTAAGTCATGACAACAGGAAAGGGAATGAAAATAAGGAAAACCATTCAAAAGCTATGTAAGGGAGAATTAAGAGGACACTGTACCTAAAGAGCTATTATTACGTAGGGGATTAAGAGGGATGAGGACAGATTCATGCCTAATATTATTTTAATCTGAGTAACTAATAGATGAAGAAAATGAAACTACAACACAAAATGTGAGAGAAGCAGAGTCTAGGGCGAGGAGTAGACGAATGAGAAAACATAATGAATTCAGTTTCAGAAATTTTACATGGAAGCCCCCCTGTGGAGGAGGTATCCAATAGACAAGACAGGCAGCTGGAAATCTTCAAAAGGCAGGTTAGAATAGAAACACATGTGGGAAAGCATCATTTCATATACAAACAGTGGTGAAGTCATGAGATCACCACTTCATAGAGAGAATAGGCAAAAGGCAAGATGGCTAGGCATGGATCTGGGAATATAATCATTCAAAAGGTGAACAAGACTAAATATTAGTAAGAGAACTAGGAGGTTAAGCAGCATTGCTAGAAAAATATAGTTATAGAGGAGGATAACTACCAAATGGTTCAGAGACAAGAGAAACTGTAACAAATAAAAACAAGTTGTTGCAAATACTCAGAAAAGAGTACTTTTTTAAAAAAAGATTTTAAGCAATCTCTACACCCAATGTGGGGCTCGATATTACAACCCCAAGATCAAGAATTCCATGTTCAAATCTACTTCTGAAATCATTGTTGCACCATATACTAACTTGGATGTAAATTAAAAAAAAAAAAAATAGAATTGCACGTTCCACTTCTTTTTTTACATAAAATTTTTTTATGTTTGTTTATTTTTAGACAAAGACAGAATATGAGCTGGGGAGGAGCAGAGAGAGTGGGAGACATAGAATCCAAAGCAGGCTCAGGCTCTGAGCTGTCAGCCCAGAGCCCGGTGTGGGGCTCAAACTCATGAACCACAAGATCATGACCTGAGCTGAAGTCGGACACTCAACCAACTGAGCCACCCAGGTGCCCCAAGAAAAGAGTATTGCTAATGAAAAAGTATGGACAAAATTTTTTTATAAAACCAAATAAAAAAAATAAAAGCAGACATAACAAAACTCTAAAACCAAGTATTTTTAATAATATATTTAAGAATACACTTTATTTCTGACTGTTTAAATTCCACAATTTACAAGTGGTTGTGTTCCAAAAGATACTTCACAAATCACTTGTTTGGAATTCACAAATAATTTTCCATCAAAAAAATGTTACAGATAATGGATAAGTTTCTAGGTTAGCCCACAGTGTCAAAACTATCCTGTAAATTTGTAGTGTGATGTTACAAAGCAGAACTGGGGTAAATGAAACAAAACAAAATATTTTTTAGAATACCATGATTTCTGGCAGCTAATGAAAATACTTACAGACATAAAAAGGAGTAGGTAGAACATTTTACAATTAATTCTGAAGGATACTTCAGGGAACTTTAAAGAGCTTTAGAGATTGATGCCACTGGTTTTATACTATTTCCAGTTTCACTTTGAAATGTATGAAATTTTTTTTCTTCTGTACTATCTCACTATCACTATTATACTTGGGGGTATTTTTGAACATTGGGTAAGGAGAAAAACTGAGAGATGAAAAAAAGAAAGAAGGGGCACCTGACTGGCTTCAGTCCAGAAAGCGTGTGACTTTTTTTTTTTTTTTAATGTTTTATTTTATTTTTGAGAGAGTGAGAGAGACAGCATGACTGGGAGAAGAGCAGAGAGAGAGAGAGACAGAATCTGAGGCAGGTTCCAGGCTCTGAGCTGTCAGCACAGAGCCCGACACGGGGCTCGAACCCACAAACTGTGAGATCATGACCCGAGCCGAAGTCGGATGCCCAACTGACTGAGCCACCCAGGTGCCCGTGGAAAGCGTGTGACTCTTGATTTCAGGGTTGTGAGTTTTGAGCCCCACATGGGGTGTAGAGATTACTTAACTAAATAATTTAAAAAAAGAAAAAGAAAAAAAGAAAGAGCACTAGTTTTCCTATACTTAACTAAAACCAAGGAGAAGGGACATAAAACTCTACCTATGTACAAGTATAAATGGGTGAGGAAACGAAGAGGAACAGGGAATTTCCTGAATTGGGATTTCTTGGCAAAAACAAAGAAAAAACAGGGGACACCATTCTTTAAGTATTACTAGATTCAAGTCATTCACCAATAGATATTTGCTGAGTAATAAGCACAGTCGAATTTCAATGAGTAGAGAAAGTATAATAGGTCTCAAGATATGTACAGGGAGGATAAGCTATATGTAAGTGACTATTCCTATAAAAGATATTCTTTTTTTTTTTTTAATTTTTTTTTCAACGTTTATTTATTTTTGGGACAGAGAAAGAGACAGAGCATGAACGGGGGAGGGGCAGAGAGAGAGGGAGACACAGAATCGGAAACAGGCTCCAGGCTCTGAGCCATCAGCCCAGAGCCCGACGCGGGGCTCGAACTCACGGACCGCGAGATCGTGACCTGGCTGAAGTCGGACGCTTAACCGACTGCGCCACCCAGGCGCCCCTAAAAGTTATTCTTAAAGTCAGAGTTTCTTTCGGGGGTAGGACCATTATTTTGCCTTAAGGAAAATCGATTACTGTGTCTGATTTATTTTAGAATATAAGACCATAAATGGTAGGTATCATAGATAGCACTCTTGATTAATTTATGGCATCAAATGTATTGGCCAATATATTAAGGCAGCTTTAAAAAGATTTAAAAACTGGTACTTGAATTCCATCTAAAACTTAGCCACTAAAAACAGGTGGCTACGATAAAACAATCACAATTTAGTATACACATGATTGCCAATGACTCAACAATCAACTATATTGGGTATTTCACAGACCTGTCTTCAAAAAAGGAGATACCAAGTCAGAAAGGTAGGGTCAGAAAGGTGGCCAGAAAGGAAGGGTTTTTTTCTAGAAAAAGATACTGGCCTAAGATCCTAAGGGTCCAAGAAGAATAGGTTATAAAACAAAAACTTAAACAGTTGCTAAGAATTCTAAATATATCTAATATTAGCCCTAGTCTTGGTAAGCAAAAGACTAAGGGAAAAGAACTAAAGCAAAAGACTAAGGTACTGTTTCAATGTACCATAATGGATACAAGAGACAATGCACTGCACATAAACTACAGTATAATTTTATGATTGCAAATTATGCTTTTCTTTGAAAAATTACAATTAATTAAAATAGGAATCATCTTAGATTTAGGCCAAAGAACAGCATTTAACATACACAACCATTTAAAAATCAACTATATTGTGTACAACAAAGCTTTGTATATAAAACTTTAACATTCTGAAAAAGAAATAATTACAAAATGTCCCCCTTCCTTCATGAGTAAGCAATTCTGAAACAATAAAAACAACAAACAACCCACCAATACCCTCATTATCTTCAAGAAATAATTAAACAGCCATTGGAACTCACCTAGATTATCTCTCAAAGCACTAGCGTCTTCATGAGTTTTGAAGTTATAATTTGGCACCAATTTAAGTCTCATGCGGGAATAATTTTCTACATTAGCTAGTTTCCAGTGAACTGGATTTTGTTTCCTATGAATATTCATAAGTAAACAAGTAAAATTACTTAGTTTGAAGTTACAAAGATTGATTGATTGAAACAAAGTAAGAAAGTAAGAAAGTTACAAAGATTGATTGATTGAAACAAAGTAAGAAAGTATTCATATTAAAAACATTCATATTCATTATCTCATTTGACCCAAACAACCCTGAAAGAAAACTAATGAGAATATGCACAGTTTCAGTTTATACATGAAGAACCTAAGACAGGCTAAATTATTTGCCTGAAATGCTATGTTGTTTACAGGTAGCAGAAATAAGAACTGAACATAAATCTTCACCTTACAGCTTGATAGATTTTACTTTTTAACTGTTCAACGATAGTTCTTAACTAGGTATACAATGAGTTTATTACAAACGCACTGTTCAAAATAAAATAATTTTAGTACAAATAAAGAGAGTATAATTGCAAATAGATCAAATCTAAATGTAAGAGCTAAAACTCTTTGAAGAAAAGATAGGAGTAGGGGTGCCTGGGTGGCTCAGTCGGTTAAGCATCTGACTTCAGCTCAGGTCATGATCTCACAGTTTGTGGGTTCGAGTTCCGCATCAGGCTCTGTGCTGACAGCTCAAAGCCTGGAGCTTGCTTCGGATTCTGTGTCTCCCTCTCTCTCTGCCCCTCCCTGGCTTGTACTCTGTCTGTCTCTTTCAAAAATAAATAAACATTAAAAAAACAAACAAACAAAAAAAGATAGGAGTAAATTTTCATGACCTTGGACTTGGGTATGGTTTCTTAGATATTATATCAAAAACACAATCAACAAAAGAAAAAAGACAAACTGGACTTTGAAATTAAAAACTTTTTGTGTACCAAATGCTAGTAACAAGAAAGTGAAAAAGACAATCTACATATTTACAAATCATAGATCTGATAAGGGCCTATTGCTGAGAAAAAGAACTCTTACAACTCAACCAAAAAACATCAAACAATCCAATTTAAAAATGGGCAAAGAACTTAGACATTTCTCCAAAAAAGATATACAAATAGCCAACAAATGAAAAGATACTCAATGTCACTGGTCATTAAGAAGCACATATCAATGGGGTGCCTGGGTGGCTTAGTTGGTTAAGTGTCCGACTTTGACTTACTAAGGTCATGATCTCACGGTTTGTGAGCTCAAGCCAGCGTTGTACTCTGGGCTGACAGCTCAGAGCCTGGAGCCTGCTTCGGATTCTGTGTCTCCCTCTCTTTCTGTCCCTCTCCCACTCATGCTCTGTCTCTGTCTGTCTCTCTCAAAAATAAACATTTTTTTAATTAAAAAAAAAGAAATATAAATCAAAACCATAACATAGCCCTTCACATCCATTTGCCTTTCACATCACATAATAAAAAAATTGAAAAATTTTAGAAATACTGGTAAGGTTGTGGAGAAACTAGAACCCGCAAACATTGCTGATGGGTATGTTATATGATGCAGTTGCTGTGGAAAACAGTTTGGCAATTAGTAAGTAAGACATTGGATTATCACATGACCTAGTAATTTTGCTTATAGGTATACACTTAAAAGAATTGAAAACAGATGTTTGGAAACAAACAGTTGTCACAAATGTTCAAAGCAGTACTGTTTACAAAAGCCAAAAGAAAACATCTCAATGTCTACCATCTGATGAATGAATAGACAAAATGTGGTTTGGCTATTGAAGAAGTGCTGATACATGATACAATATAATGAAAACATTACGCAAGTGAAATAAGTTGGACACAAAAGGCCACATTTGTAAGATTCTATCTATATAAAATATCAATAATAGGTAAATCCATAGAGACAGAATACAGTCTGGTGGTTGCCAGGGACTGGGTAAAGGAACAATAGAGAGTGACTGCTTAATGGGTCCCAGGTTTCTTTCAGCAGTAATGAAAATGTTCTGAAGCCGGACAGTGGTAATGATTGCACATTATGAATGTACTTAATGTCACTAAATTGTGTATTTTTAAATGGTTAAGATGGTAAAGTTTATATTATGTGTATTTTGCCACAATAAGAAAGGGGTGTGTGTGTGTGTGTGTGTGTGTGTGTGTGTGCATATACATGTGTGTGTGTATATATATATATATATTTAAATTTTAATATTTAAATTTATAGTATATTATATTACAGGTATATTTAAATTTTAATGCCATAATTTAAAAAATTTGTTCCAATACAATCATGTAGGAAAAGAAAGAAGCTGACAGCCAACAATATTTTAACAGTTTATTTACTTGATCCTAAGTCACTTCTATTTTGCTGATTCAGCAAAGTATGACTTAGGATCAAGTAAATAAACTGTAAAATATTCAAACATATAACATCACTAACTCCAGCTCAAAGAGGCAGTATCAAGAAGAAAGAAATAAACTGATTCAAGACTTAAACTCTATATCACAGTGTAAAAAGAAGGGAAATAACTCCATGGTGAAAACACATATATGAAGCTCTGAACATCCCAGACCTGTAATTCACAAAAAGACAACCAAATTAATTAAAAGCAATTGTTTGTAAGTTGAATGTTTTAAAAATTGAATTGCAGAGGTCACTGGCTCAAAAAGTTCTAGACAGAAGTTATAATGAAGAAAGAATATTTAATAAATGATATCCTCCTACCTTTCAGCCCAAGGTCCCCTTTCAGATGTAAGATAGAGCTGTATTGCCTTCCAGCGTCTCAGAGTGACTAACTGTTGACTGCTAAGTTGTTTAAGCATATTATTATACCTCAAGTTCTCTTGGCGTGCTTTTCGATTAAATGGCTCCACAAAAAACTCCTGAGATAGCAATAAATAATAGCCTTGAATCTTGTATTTACAGGTATATTTAAATTTTAATGCCATAATTTAAAAAATTTATTCCAATACAATCATGGAAAAGAAAGAAGCTGACAACCAACAGTATTTTCTTACTTCATTAGGATAATTTTCTTTCATGAAGCATACTACTCTATAATCTGTATTTTGTAAAACTTTAAAAATCTAAACAACAATAAACATGTGAAGAGCTTCAAAAATGATGTACCTCAATATAGAATTTTAAAACTCAGATTTATTAACCTTATACTGTCAAGTAAAATGATCTTCCTTTGGAGTCTTTTGGTTTTTAAGGCACTGGAATGAAACTCATTCTTAAATAAAGTAGAAGGAAGAGTAACCACATCCACAGCTACTACTGGGGATCTAAAAGGCAAGGCCAAAGACAAAAGAAATCCATAGGGGAAAATCTCTCACAATGAAAAACTTCATCATTTGAATTGCTGCTCTCTGAATAATATCCTAGTCAGCAAATGAATTCACAAACTTATTCCAGTTTTCAGGATAAAATTCACTCTGATAATAGGCTCTATCAAGATATAACTCAGTCCTGAAATTAAGTTTTATAGTTTTCAAAAAGAAAAGTAGTAAGATTGACTCAAACAGATATTCATCTATCAGGAACTAAAATAACAGTATTTGTTTCACAAAATCAATACTGAATTATGTTAAAAAGAACAGTTAAAGACATGGATTTAGATGTGGGTTTAAAAGACATCTTTCAGAGAGGCAATACAGCACAGTGCAGTTAAGAGTTTAGAGTTAGGCCTGGTACAAATCTTAGGTACTTAATTCTCTGAGGTCCAGTATCTTCATCTCTAAGATGAGGCTGACAATATTTGTCATCAAAAAAGATTAAGATTTAAAGTACTTAATACAGTGCCAGAAAAGTAGCAAGCTCTCAATAAACTGTAGCTCTTATTCCTATAATTGTTACTATAATTACTAGACCTTTGTGAAATCAATGATTTGGTATTATTAAATATTTAAAACAGGTCAATGCTAAGAAAATTGAAGAAGTCATGACAACTCCATTATAATTAAACATCAATTTCACAATTGGTGAAGTTCAAGCAATAAGAATATTCTAAAGTTAGTTTTACCCAGAAAAGCTAAGGATGAAGTTACAAAGAAAGTGCTGGTTGGAATAGAAACTAACAGAACTTCTATGAGAGCAATAGAACAGTATTTTAAGCAGTGCCGCATCCAGTAATTCCACTTATCCTAGTAAAGCCATCCTGAATAAGCATAAAAATATGACTATAAGGATGATCAATGCTACTTAAAATGAACATTGATAAATTAGGTCCAAAATTGGGACATAAATTTAATTATGTTCTAATACATAATACAATGGAAAACTACACAGTCATATAATGGCATGGAAAGATGCTCAGAATAAGAAAAGGAGCAGTAAATGAAAAGTGTGCCATTTTTATATACATTAAAAAAACCAAAATGTTAATAGTGGTGGATTACAAATGTTTCTTTTTATACCTATTAAGGAATAAATGTATTTTTACTTGATCATCTTTGTTTCATCAGTGTTTTGCCTGTACATATTTTATTCGATTGGTATCTAAATATCTTATTCTTTTTAGAGATATTGTAAGTAGTGCTTTTTCAAAATTTCAGTTTACAATTGCTCATTGTTGGTATATAGAAATATGACTAAATTTTGTATATTGTATGTCTTGCAGTATTGCTAAACTCATTAATTGTAGGAGATTTTTGGTAAATTCATTAGGATCATCTACATAATAATATTATCTGCAAACAGTTTTATTTCTACCTGTCCAATGTAAATGACTTTTATTTCTTTCCCTATTCTTAGTGCATTTGCTAGGATATATAGTACAACAGTGACTAGAAGGGTGGTGAGAGTGGACATTCTCAGCCGGTTCTCTGCTTACAAGGAAAGCACTCAGTTTTCCACCTTTAAATATTTAAATATAAAGCTAGCAGGGTGCCTGAGCCACGTAGCTGGTTAAGCATCAGACTCTTGATTTCAGCTCAGGTCATGATCTCATGGTTCCTGAGCTGGAGCCGTAAAACAGGCTCTGCAATGAGAGCATGGAGCCTGCTTTGGATTTTCTCTCTCCCTCCTCACATGTGCACATACATATGCACATACATGTGCATGCTCTCAAAATAAATAAACTTTAAAAACAAATATGAAGCTAGCTGTAAGATTTTTGTTGAGATTCTATTTCCAGTTTTCTGAGAGCTTTGACCATAAAACAGATGAGTTTTGTCAAATGCTTTTTCTACATCTGATAAGATTAGTTTCTTTTTAATAAATATGAATTTAGTCCATTACCCTTATATTGGCTGACTATCAAATGTTGAAGCAATCTTGCATTCTTAGGATAAACTCTACCTGGTGTGATGTATTACTTTTTTATATATTGCTGAATCTGGTTTCCATCAATGTTCCTAAGAGATATTGATCTGTAGTTTTCCTGTACCATTTTTGTGATTTTTAAATTCCAGTATAATTAATATACAGTGTTATATGAGCTTCAGGTGTATTCTTACACTATTTTTGTATGGTTTCAATAAGGGGATAACACTGTCCTCACATAATGAGTTGGAAGTGATTCCATTTTTCTGTTTTCTGAAGAGTCTGTGAGGAACTGGTGTTATTTCTCCATTAAATGTTCAACAGAATTCACCAGTGAAACCACTTGGGCCTGGAGTCTTCCCTTTTGGAACATATTTAAACTGTAAGTTTCGTTTCTTTAATAGGTAAAAGACTAGGTTATCAACTTATTATTGAATTTTGGAAATCTGGATTTGTCAAGAAATTGAGACATTTAAGTCATCTTATTTATGTGCATAGATTGGTTTGTGGTAGTACCTTATTATCATGTTGATGTCTGTGAATGAGTGGTGATATTCCCCTGTCATTTCTGGTAATGGTACTTTTTCACTTTCTTTTTTTTTGTTTTGTTAATCTGGCTAGAAGTTGACCAATTTTATCAACATTTTAAAGAAGTAGATTTTGGTTTTATTAATTTTCTTTATTATTTTCCTGCTTTCAGTTTCATTGATTTCTGCTCTTATTTTTGTTTGTTTCTTATTTAGAAACTAGTTTAGTTTTCTTTCTAGTTTAAGGTAGATACATAAATTATTAATTTGAGGCCTTCTTTTCTAAAGCAAGTATTTAGTACCATCAATTTTCTTTAAGCACTGATATATACCCAGCCTCCTTAGAGATATGAACTATCAGCCTAATAGACTTTTTACGTATCCACTATGCATAGAACATTTTGATATTAACTTTTTTGTTACTGATTAGTCTTTTTCTTTCAATTCTGAAATAATTTTCAAATAGGAAACTGCATTTGTTTTCAAAGTTGACTTATTACTCTCATTTTAATACCAAATGCTTGAAATCAATATACAAAACTAGACACTAAAAACATTTAATAATTTTTACCTGAAACTTAAGCTTGCTTTCTCCTCCTTCCCGGTCTCGTTTATGCATATTCACCATTAAGGCTTCATAACAATCCTTCCAATAAAGTGCCATGTTCTCATGACCACCATAAAATGTAAGGGTTTCATATTGCTTCATGTAAGGCACAATCTTACAAAAATATACATATATACACAAAATTTAATACATACTTCTAATAAAAATGACAATAGAAAATTCACTCAAAATAGATAAAACTTACATATTTTTCAATGTAAACTTGCCATTCATTTGAACTGCAATATTCTTGAAAATCTTCAAAAAATGAAGAACTACCATTGGTAAAAGGTAAAGAAGGCAGGTGCAAGTTCATGAAGAGAAGCTCATAAATTTTGGAAACCAGGGTACGGATAAGGGGAATCAGAAATGAGTAGATTTCAGTCTGTTCCTTGATTGACTGACTTAGAACATGTTCCAGCTTCCCTAAAATGTAACATGCTTCATCCTGATTTTCAATCACTTTGGTCTGAAGAAGGGTGTTTAGCTTAGCTGATGCCATTGCACAAACCTGAGGAAAATAGTACAGGTGAGAAAGAACAAAATAAAGCAGACATTTAGCAAAAGATCTTTGGCTCTTCAAGTTTTGTTTGTTTAATAATTTTTTTTTAACGTTTGTTTATTTTTGAGACAGAGACAGAGCATGAACAGGGGAGGGGCAGAGAGAGAGGGAGACACAGAATCTGAAACAGGCTCCAGGCTCTGAGCTGCCAGCACAGAGCCCAACGCGGGGCTCAAACCCACGAACTGTGAGATCATGACCTGAGCTGAAGTTGGACACCTAACCGACTGAGCCACCCCAGTGTCCCTGTTTGTTTTTTTTAATCAATTATAAAAGCAGAATATACAGAAAAGGTATAGTGGATAATTAATCACCCAAACGTCTATTCCACTCTTTCTTATAGTGTGCAAGGACAGAGGAATTATACTAAATTTTTTTTTAATGTTTATCTATTTATTTCTGAGACAGAGAGGAGACACAGAATCTGAAGCAGGCTTCAAGCTCCAAGCTGTCAGCGCAGAGCCCGATGCAGGGCTCAAATCCACCAACCTTGAGATCTTGACCTGAACAGCAGTCAGATGCTTACTCAACTGAGCCATCCAGTCAACCCTAACTTTTCTACTTTTAACTGCTGAAGCTTTTCCATTCTCCTCAGACTTTCCAAATCTTTAACTTTAGTTTTTGAATCTGACTAAAGCAGCTTAATTCTAATAGAGACCAACAAATGTAAGAAAAGAGGCCATAGGGGCACCAGGATGGCTCCGTCAGCTGAGCGTCTGACTTTGGTTCGGGTCATGATCTTTGGGTTCATGAGCTCAAGCCCCACATCGGGCTCGCTGCTGTCAGTGCAGAGTTCACTTCAGACCCTCTGTCCCTCTCTCTTTCTGCCCCTCCCCAGCGTGCACTATCTCTCAAAAATAAACAAACATTAAAAAAAAGAAAAAAGGCCATAAAATTTCAGCATACAGGAAATACCAGAACTAATAATTCTGGGCTTTTTTGCTATGTGTTTAAAAAAAATTTTTTTTTAATGTTTATTTTTGAGACAGAGAGAGACAGAGCGCAAGCAGGAGAGGGGCAGAGAGAGAGAGAGAGAGACAGAGAATCTGAAGCAGGCGCCAGACTCTGAGATGTCAGCACATAGCCTGACACAGGGCATGAACCCATGAACTGCGAGATCATGACCTGAGCCAAAGTCGGATGCTTAACTGACTGAGCCACCCAGGCGCCCCTACTATGTGTTTTTTAAAACACTGTTTATATTGGGGTATCTGGGTGGCTCAGTCGGTTAAGCGTCTGACTTGGCTCAGGTCATGATCTCACAGTTCACGGGTTCGTGCCCCACATCGGGCTCTGTGCTGACAGCTCAGAGCCTGGCGCCTGCTTTGGATTCTGTGTCTCCCTCTCTCTCTGCCCCTCCCCTCCTCATGCTCTGTCTCTGCCTCTCAAAGAATGAATAAACATTAAAAAAAATTTTTTTTAAGTAAAATACCGTTTATACAAAACGTTAAACATCTAGTGCTTTGCTTTTAACTTAATATCATGGTATTAAATAATGTTCATTTTTATTTAGAAGTATAAAGATATTTCAATGAATACAAGATAATTTACTTGACCACTGCCTTAATTTTGGATACGTACACATGTCACATACAGATACATATGATCCCCCCTACCCCCATTATAAAGAGCACTGCATGAGGGTCACTTGAGAAACTACAAAAAATACTGATGCCCTATTTCCTCCTTTCTAATATAATTACTATGGGTGATGCCCCACAAGGTAATTTCATGTTCTCATCACTGGCTCAGGTAAGACAACTGGGGGAAGAGGAAACCAGAAAAATGGAGATCATATGCTGCATCTAAATAAATCAGCAACCACCTAGTCCTACTTTAGAGACAAGCTAGGAAATGTTGACATTTATGTGACATCTTCTAATACATACACACAGGCAATTAACTAGTAAGTATGAGCCACACAAAACAAGTTTGTAGTCAGAATGGCAACGAACATTTATTATAACCCCTATAAGGGAAGAAGTTGCTTTCCCAGCCTTTAACATGTACAATAACCTCAGAGAAATGTGTTTTTATTCCTGAGAGAATAAAATTAAACAACTAGCCAGTAAAAAATGTTTTAGGTTACTAACTACTGGTAAACAATCCATAGGTTCTGTACTCTTTACTTAATAAGTATTTATAGAGGCCTACTATGGGACAGGCATTGAAATATTTAATGGTGAACAAATTAAACAAATAGGTATTTATGGAAATTTCATTAAAGAGAAACACTGAGAGTAATTATAAGTGGGGGAAAAAAAACAACCCCAAAACCAAGAGTTCTCATATCCACCTGGCATGCTGGCTGCAACTGCTTTAACAGCCATCAGGCTAATATTAATGAAAAGGCCCCAAAAACTACTTTCATTCTATCTCTCGGTAGAAAAAACCCGAGAATACCACCATGAACATCCATCAAGGCTGTTTGGTATTTTACATTATTATTTTAGGATATACTTTTAGACTAGAAATACTAGACAAAGAGTGTGATTGTTTTTTTAAATACATATATTTTCAAATTACATTTGAATGGATACATAATTCAAGGTTCCACAATCCATGTATCAGCAAGCAAATCTTATTTATTTAGCTTTTCTGTGTTTTCCATGTTTCTACAATGAATATGTTACTTTTATGATTAAGAAAAAAACCCCACTATTTTAAAAAATTTCTTTTGCGATTTTAATTTTATTTTTATTTATAAAAATAGCGTACAACTGGGGGAGGGGAGAGAGGGGGAGAGAGGGAGAGGAGGGGGAGAGAGGGAGAGGAGGGGGAGAGAGGGAGAGACAGAGAGAGAGAGAGAATGAATCTCAAGCAGGCTCCACACTCAGTGCAGAGCCTGATGCAGGGCTTGATCTCATGACCCTGGGATCATTACCTGAGCTGAAATCAAGAGTCAAACACTCAACTGACTGAGCCACCACTCAGGAACCCTCCAAAAAACCCAATGTTTAAAAAGTTAGTAATACGGGGAAAGGAATTCAATATAATTGTAAGAAAAAAAGAAAATAAAATTATCAAAATATATGATGTTTTCAATCATCTGAAAAAGATAAGTGCATAGAGAAATATTGACAGTTATTTCTTCTTGGGCTATGGGATGATGGATTTATTTTCTTCTCTTTATGTTTTTGTGTATTTTCCATAATGATCATGTTTTACTTTTACAATTAGGAAAAAATATCTATTGAAAATATGGCCTTTTAAAAATATGGCAACCTTATGGAATTTTAACCTCTCCATGTTATCAACATTACAGTAAGTTTATATATATTAGAAACCATCCCCAACCCTACCCCTTTGCCCCAAGTACTTGAAATTCCAAAATCAAAAGGAAATTAAAAGGGCCGGGTAAGTAGTTATGAGATACATGTCATGATTAACTCAACCCAAGTTCTCCAATATAAACCAAAAGTTGACAGACTAAAATTCATGTGCAAATTTTCCAACCTGTAACATTTTTTAAAAGAGTTTTTTCTTAAGTTTATTTATTTTGAGAGAGAGAGAAAGAGAGACAGAGAGAGAGAGAGAGAGAGAGAGAGAGAGAGAGAAAATGAATGAATGGGGGAGGGGCAGAAAGAGAAGGGGAGAGAAAATTATGAGGGCAGAGCTTAACAGAGGATCATGACCTGAGCCAAAACCAAGAGATGGATGCCTAACCAACTGAGCCACCCAGGCACATTCCCCAACCTTTAAAATTTTTAATTAAAGATAGAAATAATAAATATTCCTTGAGTCCATATTTTATTTATCTGTGTTTTGAAAACCTAGCACAATGCTCAAACTTGGTAGGTATTCACAGTAAGCATTTGATTAATTAAAAAATGAGATATAATGTAAAACTGTGGATTAGTAAAGTAACAGAAAAAGATTTGAAAGAAAAAAAAAAAACTCAATTTTCCTCAAAATATAAGCCCTAAAGTTCACATGTATGAGTGACAAGTATAAATAGTCTAAGCAGGTTGTGTACTTCCTAGCTACACTACAGATGATATAATACCTCCTAATATAAGCTATGTATAAATCCTTTAAAACATTTTTTTTTTTCCAACGTTTATTTATTTTTGGGACAGAGAGAGAGCATGAACGGAGGAGGGGCAGAGAGAGAGGGAGACACAGAATCGGAAACAGGCTCCAGGCTCTGAGCCATCAGCCCAGAGCCCGACACGGGGCTTGAACTCACAGACCGCGAGATCGTGACCTGGCTGAAGTCGGACGCTTAACCGACTGCGCCACCCAGGCGCCCCAAGCTATGTATAAATCCTTTAAAAGGCAACGTTGAAATTATATTGAATCAGGAAGAAACCATCAATGAGCTGCCTCTGAAGCTTCTTTCTGATTAACAAAACTGAAACATATATGCTTTTGGAACTAATAAAAAAATTAAAATGCTGAAAATTATTACCATTTAATATTAAATTATTAAATATTAATATATTAAATATTATCATTTAGTTATTACACAAATAATTCCTATACTGCATACAAAGTACAAAAAATAATGCAAATGAATTGACAAACCTGCACATTACCCATTCCAATGAATCCTAGAAGTAACTGGATTTGAACTTGAGAAAGTTGTGCCAATACTGAACTTTCAGAATACCAAACTGACAGACCATCGAAGAGCAGCATCAGATCCTCTAAAAGCTATCACAAGAGAAAAATTGAGAAATAAAAACATTCCATCTTAGAATCAACTGATGAGTTCTCCCCAACAGTAATACACATTATAAGTGTTTTCAAAACTAGTTTAATGTACAAATGGAAAAAGCCAAGAGAATTATCTTAGTAATAGCTAATGAAATTGGTTAACTGTTTATCCATGTTTGTTAAATCCAATTAAATTTTAATGCTCCAAAAAGGGGGTACAAAAGTTTTTTTCCTTGAATAAAGTGCTTGACTACAGAAAGTAATTTCAAAGTGTTCTTTACTGCTGTACCTTTTCAGTCCACATGTTTGAATTAACAAGCCCCTCTGACTGCAGAAAGTCCTGTATGATCAGGATGAGCCGCAAGGCATTTTCAGCAGTTACTGGATTCGTGTTTGATTCTCTGTTTTCCATGACTGCCCATTCTAACATCTTCTGTAGCAAACTAAGTGCAAAACAAATCCTCTTAAAACCATTTTCAGCTTAGAAAAATAGTAAAATATGAAAAAAGTCAATTATTTGTTAATATGACTATTCCTAAAGATACAGTATCACAGGCAGGGATCCAAGGACATTGTAGATGGTATCTAATAACAATGAATCAACTTTTTAATCTCTGAAGTATCTACCCTCAATAAGTATAATACAAAGGCAAAGTAAAAGTTATCTGTTCTACTTGACTATAAAAAAGCTATTAAAATATTTCAAATTCCAGTTTCTATAAGATAACTAAAAGTTTCTTTAAAGCTCTAAATTGGGAAGGCAAGAAACGGCTTATTATGTCTTGCAGAGGGTCTAGCCCTGCAGAGAACTCTAAATGCTTTAGAGAAGTAATATCTATGAAAACACTATTTGCTTCCTTTAGCATGGAAATCCTCAAATTTGGACAGACTGTAGAACACAATGCACTGAGTGCTTAGATATTATCAAAACTATTTTAAACAATAAGGAATATGTAATCCCTTAAGCCCAAACTAAAGTTTTAAAGTTGGAATTACTTTTGGACTTCTCTCTAGATTCCACTAAAATGGCAACAGAGAGGAAAAGGAGCTGAGTACAAAGTTTCTCCTTTTCTCTCACTACACCTACTGAATCCTGAATAAATGTTCAATAAATAATATTATCTTAGACTCCAGACCACTCCAAAAGGAGAGGGTAAATCACCAAATAAATGCTTACATTAATTTTATTTCATCTGATGGTCGAAGTAGTTCACCGGATATTCCTGGTTTAGTTAGTGCTGAAAACACTTGTCCTCGTTCAATCCAAGTATTATTGTCTGACTTTTCTAGTCCCTTACACATTACATAGTTCAAAATATTTGTCAGTAATTGAAGAAGCTCCTCCTCACATCTCTGTAAAAAAAGATAAAGTAATATTAAATT
>NW_024412395.1:81826123-81892585 GCF_014898765.1 Herpailurus yagouaroundi | reverse complement strand
AGCTCCTCCTCACATCTCTGTAAAAAAAGATAAAGTAATATTAAATTATTGGAAGGAGGAAGTATTAAAAGCACATTAAAAGAACCATCCTATATAGTGACTATAATTATTTAACATATTTTTAATGTGTCTTATGAACCAGGAACTTTGCTAGGTAGGCCCTAGCAATACAAGGATGAATACAACACCGGTTTTGCTCTCAAGACACAATTTAGTGACTTCTAGGCTTCCAAAATCTTATATCTTGAGACTTAGAACATGAGTATAATATGAAATTGTTAACAATCACACAATTCTAAGGACTAGAAATATATCATAGATGCATGAAAATAAAAACAGCTTTTGGACAAATAAGGAATTTTACCTCTTGGCTTTCAAGTAACGACAAGTCATCACTAAACCCCATATCATTTGTGATGCTGCTCTCTTTGTCAGATGGCACAGAAAATGATTTAGTAGATTCTATTGGGGATGGTGTACTAGGCAAGCTGTCTGGCATGTGACTTCCACTGTCGCTCAGTTCACACGAGTCTATTCCACTGAAATCTAAACTCAAATGTGAAGGATTATTATTCCAGAATTCTTCTTGATTCTCTGATTTGAAAGTTAATTCTCCCACAGAACTATCTTCTTGAAATAATGGTGTGTTTGAGTCTAGAGAGTGTCTATCCTCTAAACTCCACTGATCGGAAGACACATTAGCTGAGCCAAAAGAGTTGATTTTTTCCTCATCAGTCTTTTCGTCGAAGTTCCTCTTAAGATCTTCACCTACCACATTTTTATCATTGTCTTTCATTGAAAGAGCTCTACTGTGCTTATGAAGAGTATTTCCATTTTCAAAATTTGTTTTTAAAAAGAGCCTAACCAAAGTGTCTTGCCAACCCACTTGTTGAGATATTTGATGTGCTGCATCTGGCTGGGACTGCAAAATCTGTAAAATCTGTGAAGAGATTAAGAATACAAAACTCGTCAAAAAGTACACAGTACTTCACATCAAAACCAGTTTCTTCCCAGTTATTTTAATGACAAAGTAATTTAATGAGAAACTGTGGGAAGATACACTTTCAAAAGATTATGTTCTTAACTGGATTACAAATTATCTGGAGGGCACACACTGTGTTTTTTTTAATTTTTTTTTTTTCAACGTTTATTTATTTTTGGGACAGAGAGAGACAGAGCATGAACGGGGGAGGGGCAGAGAGAGAGGGAGACACAGAATCGGAAACAGGCTCCAGGCTCTGAGCCATCAGCCCAGAGCCTGACGCGGGGCTCGAACTCACGGACCGCGAGATCGTGACCTGGCTGAAGTCGGACGCTTAACCGACTGCGCCACCCAGGCACCCCTGTGTTTTTGACTAATCTGCATATTACTCATTGTACAGAGTACTTAAACATTTGCTGAAAGATAAAAAAGAAAAAAAATAAAATGATCCTCCACATGTCAACACTCATGTTATTAATTTAATTTGGTCAGAGAGAAAATATACATAGAATGAAGGTACATATAAAATGTAATAAAGTTATATCCTCTCAACTAAATACCTTCCATGAGCCTACTACATTTCTTTAGCAAATACTGAATATCTACTATGTACCAGGCCCTGTTCTGGCTCTAAGGTTAGCAGAGTAAATATGACACACAAATACTTCAGTAGAACCTAGATACCCCAAGAATGTTTCCCCATCTCATTTTGTTTTTATGGGCAAAGTAAATGGCTACTTTTGCAAAAACTCCTTTTTTCCCATTAATTCTATTTTGAATAACAAACAAAATAAAAACTATTTTCTTTATTTATTTGAAAGAGAGAGAACGCAAGCAGGGGGGAAAGGAAGAGGGAGGAAAAGAGAGAGAGGGAGAGAGGGAGGGAGGGAGGGAAGGAGAAAGAGAGAGAGAGAAAAAGAGAGAGAGAGAATCTTAAGCAGGCTCCACACTTAGCATGGAGTCCAAAATGGGGCTTGATTCCACAACTCTGGGATCATGACATGAGCCGAAATCAAGAGTCAGACACTCAACCGAGCCACCCAGGCACCAAAGAAACTATATTTTAATTTGAAAACACTAACTCCAATAAAATGGATACTGCTATTTAGCTGGAAATAGAAACTGAAATTAAAGAATACACACAGAAATGTCAATGAGTATAATCTCTACTATCCAACTCATTTCCAATTTTTGGATTAAAACAGGTTCTCAAACACTGTCAGGTATTCAGTTAAGACCCTTAAGACATTTTTTTTTTTTCAACGTTTATTTATTTTTGGGACAGAGAGAGACAGAGCATGAACGGCGGAGGGGCAGAGAGAGAGGGAGACACAGAATCGGAAACAGGCTCCAGGCTCTGAGCCATCAGCCCAGAGCCTGATGCGGGGCTCGAACTCCCGGACCGCGAGATCGTGACCTGGCTGAAGTAGGACGCTTAACCGACTGCGCCCACCCAGGCGCCCCAAGACATTTTTATCACAAAGACAATAAACTTCTATGTAGATGAAAAGAAATTTTGCTCCCAGTATTTAGAAAATCTCTTTTATCTCTGACAAGTTTCATAGGAGATGAATAATACTGATAGGGACTTTAATATCAATGGCTCTAATGCATGCTGATGCTAATACAGAAAGCAATTAGTCACAATGAGTCACAATGATGTGATGTTTTCCTTTCCTTCGTTGTGATAGGTGAGCTACCACTATTCTAGTGATAGAAAATACCATTTTTTCCCCACAGCAAAGAAATTTTTGTGATTTCATAATTTTAAAATTTCCATAGGGGCGCCTGAGTGGCTCAGTTGGTTAAGTGTCCGACTCTTGATTTCAGGTCAGGTCACGACCTCACAGTTTGTGGGTTTGAGCCCCCCATCAGGCTCTGCACTAAAAGTATGGAGCCTACTTGGGATTCTCTCTCTCCCTCTCTCTCTCTGCCCCTCCTCCTTCACTGTCTCTCTCAAAAATAAACTTAAAATAAAATATCCATAAAATTACTTATTTTATGTTCATTTTATATACATGTAATGGATAAAAACTAGGCTGCACCAAAAGTTGTTTTCAAACTGAAAGGAAAGGATCAATCTATATGGCCTGCTTCAAGGACAATATGGTAAAATTCATCAAAATGCAAAATGTGAGTACCTTCTGAGACAGCAATTCCATTTCATGGATTAGGTCCTACAGATATATTACCAAAAACAGGTAAAAGTATATGTAAAAAAGTGTTCTTAACGGAAGTTTATTAACATATAAATGTAGGAGACAATCTAAATGTCCATGTACAGGGAACCAGGTAATACTTCATACAATAGTCATAGAATGAAAAACTCTATGAGGCCAGTAAAGAGAAAGATACATATACAGACTTATAATGGAAAAATACTGTAACATAACTAAGAAGTAAAATTAAAAAGAAAAACAAGAAAATAAATTAAATAGTGGTCAGAGGTTAACAGCAGGGAAGACAGAAGGTTATAATTAGGAAGAAGCACACAGGATAACTAGTTCTTGACTTAGTTAAAAGTTAAAGGAGTACATTCTCCTTGCTAAGTCACTCTTGCTTTTCCACGAAGTTCAAAAGATTAACTCTAAAATATGGTATATGAATTAGAAATGGTTTTTATCTTTGAAAGTTCTTGACAAACTATTCTCTTGTAATAAATCTTTTACTGGGGCAAGGGCATATTTCCAGGTGACTACATGAGGCTAAGAAGAACACATTTTTGTGGTTACATGAAGTTAATTCACCTCAAAAAAGGAAACTATTTAAAAATCGTGCCATTTATAAAATAACAGATATTAAAACTTATACCTGGTATAAAATACTCAATATAAAAGCTATTCACAGTATGACAATATTGTTACTTCTAAAGTGTATTTCAATTTTTTTAACATTTACTTTTGAGAGAGAGAGAGAGTGCGAGTGGGGGAGAGGCAGAGAGAGAGGGAGAAAGAAACTGAAGCAGGCTCCAGGCTCCAAGCTGTCAGCACAGAGCCCGACATGGGGCTTAAACTCATGCACCACGAGATCATAACCTGAGATGAAGTCAGACACTTAACCAACTGAGCCACCCAGGCACCCCTTTAAAGTATATTTTAAAAGTTCACTAACCTTTCTGCAGATAACCACCCTGACATTTATATGTGTCCTGTGAGATATATATACCATGGACAACAGATCTTTGAAATTAATAGCAGGATCTACGGTGGGGAAAAAACAAAAAGTTAAAATTAAATTCCAGAGATAGCCAAAAAACTATGAGTGATGGTTAATGAAATAACTGTTTTCATTTTTATTTTATTTTTCTTGCTGTCAACAATTCACAGCCTTTGGTTTCTTCTAGCTTTGCTAAGATATAATTGACATAAAACTGCATAAATTTAAGGTATAAAACATGATGATCTGATATTCGTATATATTGTAAAATAATTACCACAATAAGGTTAATTAACATCCATCACCTCACATAGTTACCATTTTCCTATCATGGTGGTAACTTTTAAGATCTGCTCTTAGCAATTTCAAGTCCATAATACAGCATTGTTAACTATAGTCACCATGCTGCACATCAGATCCCAGAACTTATTCATCTTATAACTGGAAGCGTGTACCCTTTGACCACCTCATTCATTTGCCCCACCTCCCACCCCACCCCAGCAACTAGCAATCCGTTCTGTTTCTAGGAGTTTGGTTTTTTTTAATTTCTCAACATACGTGAGACCGTACAGTATTTGTCCTTCTCTGACTTAATTTCACTTAACATAATAATGTCTTGCAGGTTAATGTGTTACAAATGGCAGGATTTACTTCTTTGTTGTGGCTGAATAATATTCTTTTATATATACATATACACACACACATAACACATTCTTTATCCACTTATCCATCAGCAGACGCTTACGCTATTTCCATGTCTTAGCCATTATAAACGATGCTACAATGAACATGCAGATAATTCTTTGAGATAGTGATTTCATTTTCTTTGGATATATACCCAGAAGATGGATTGCTAGATCATATGATAGTTCTATTTTTAATGTTTGGAGGAACCTCCATACTGTTTTCTATAATGGCTGCACTAATTTGCATTCCCAGCATCAATGGACAAGGGTTCCCCTTTCTCCATAACTTTACCAGCACTTGTTATCTCATGTCTTTTTGATAATAGCCATCTTAACATGTAAGACCTGCTATCTCCTTCTGGTTCTGATTTATATTTCCCTTATGATTAAAGATGTGGAGCACCTTGTCATCTACCTGCTGGCTACTTGTATGTCTTCTATGCAAAAACTGTCTATTCAGGGGGCAGCTGGGTGGCTCAGTCATGATCTCACAGCTCGTGGGATCGAGCCCCCCTCAGGCTCTGCGCTGTTGGCGTGGATCCTGCTTGGGATTCTCTCTCTCCCTCTCTCTCTGCCCTTCCCTGCTTGTGCTCTCTCTCTCTCAAAATAAATAAATAAAACTTAAAATAAGTCTCATCGGGTCCTTTGCTCATTTTTTTAACATTTTTTTATTTTTTGAGAGAGCGTGCACATGTGCATGTGCATGCAAGTGAGGGAAAGACAGAAAGGGAGGGAGAGAGACTCCCAAGTAGACTCTGAGCTGTCAATGCAGAGCCCAGCGTGGGGCTGGATCCCACAAACCATGAGAGTGTGACCTGAGCAGAAACTGAGTCAGATGTTCAACCGAGTGAGCCACCCAGGCACCCCCTTTTGCTCATTTTTAACTGGATTTTTTTTTGCTATTATATTATATGATTTCCTTACGTATTTTAGATATTAACCTCCTCTCAGATATTTGAGTCACAAGTATTTTCTCCCACCCTGTAGACTGCCTTTTCATTTTGTTGGTGGTTTTTCTCACTGTGTAGAAGCTTTTTAGTTTGATGTTGCCTCACTTGTTTATTTTGCTTTTGTTGCTAGTGCTTTTGGGGTCATATCCAAAAAGTCATTGCCAAGACAAATGTCAAGGAGCTTTTCCTTATGTTTTCTTCTAGGAGTTATATGGTTCAGGGTTTACATTTAAATCTTTAATCCATTTCAAGTTAATTTTTGTGAGTAGTGTGAGATAGGGGTCCATTTTCATTCTTTTGCATATGAATATCCAGTTTCCCAACACCATTCATTGAATAGACTATATTTCCTCCACTGAGTATTCTTGGATCTCTTGTCAAATATTAGTTGACCAGATATACATTGTTTTATTTCTGGGCTCTCAATTCTGTTCCAATGGTGTATGTATGTTTCGATTACTCTAACAGTTTGAAATCATGAACCATGATGCCTCCAGCTGCATTCTTTTTGAAGTTCTCTCTCAAAGAATGAACTGGGGGTAACAGTTACATAAATGCTGAAATAACTCTCATTTAAAACAAGGATTATACATATGTTTAAATCTTGCAAAGAAAATAGATTTAGAATGTTTGACATTCTCCTGAGTAAGCCCTAACTGTTCTTTTCTTTTATTGCCTGAAAATACTATCCATACTGTTATAATATCCGTATTATTTATCTTTTTATGTACATATCTTATATCTTATGTACTTGTCTTATCAATGAGAAGGTAAACCAATCAAAGCGAAGAACCTTATCTTATACCTTTTAAACCCCCAGCATCTGACATAAACACTATAGTTTGTCCTAAGTACTAAAAAAGTTTTATTAAAAAAAATGAGAAGCAAAAAAGAATATCTGAAATTAAGAATTTACGCTCCCTAAAGGAAAAGATAAAATGTTTTGTATGTATTTTCTCTAGCATCTTTTCCTTATAGAGAACTCAATTATTTACTAATCAATCAGTAAATTTCTACTGAAGGCCTATGGCACTATGCTATGCCCTGGGGAGATAATAACAAAAAAGATAGATAAAAAATAGTACCTAATGAAGCCCTGCTGAATCAAATAACAGGTAATTTAAAAAGTAACCTGAGGAAGGAAGGGAAAAAAAAACCTTCAGGAAAAAAACTGAGAATATCAAATACAATTATGCTACTATGAAGAACATTTCTTAAATATATCAGTATTATCAGCCTTAGTCATACCTGTATTTATAATTTGATTGGTGAGGCTTTTAATGAGATTGGCATTAACGGGTGCTTCATTAAGAAGAAGTCCCAATCCTGAATAGCCAACTTCTCTGAGCCGAATGCGCTGTTTACTTCGTTCATAAACATTCGTGCATTTCAACATTTGTTCCATAACCTGGTTACAACAGTAATATATTTTTCTCAACACAGAGAACTAAGGACAGTCTGTCACTATTTAAAATAATTTAAAATTTCCTTTTTAATGGCTAAGGCTTAGATGGAAACAAACCCTACAGCCTCCAAGAAGAACAAAGATATGTTATGAAAGAAGAAAAAGATACTTCTAGATCAATCTCATAATTTGTATAACACTTATGTAACAGTTATCAAAATAATTTTCGAGAACAAGGAAACATTTTGTAAAGGAAAACAACCATATACTAAAATGGGAGAATGAATTAATAATCCCATACCTCTTGCAGTGAGATCAACATTTAAAAGTGAAACACTGAAACCCTAGGTACAGGGTAATTTTGGCAGAGTATCATGAACAATCCATATAAGGTCATTTTTGGAGAAATAACATTTAATCTCCATAAAGGAAAGCTTATTTGGGCAGATGCTTTGAAGAACAGCCATGGGGGGCACCATAATTGATACTCAAGAGAGCCTATGCCAGATCATTTTTATTACACCCTTGTTTTCCAAAGTTTCGGGATTCCAAACACAGTCAATCCAAACTTGACCCCATAAGTAGACTTTATAACATAACACTAATGATATAAGAGGAAACAACTGCCACAAGCAATTAGGCATAATGAGTAGAATAAATCATGAAAAGTACAAATAGGACCAGTTCCTCTATTTTTTAACAAAAAAGGTTAAGTGGGTAGCTTCAACCGAAGCTCAAACTGACTACTTTGGATAGCTTAACAAAATATTCAATATCCTCTGACAAGTTACCAACCTCTCTGGCCTCAGTTTCTTTATCTGTAAAATGGGAATAATAATATTCACTTCATAAGGTTTTTGCAAGGACTAAGATAGCTAATATATGAAGAATATATTACTACCTGACAAATAGTGGTGCTACATAAAGTCAGTTATTACTATTAACTGCTAAAATGTCTGACCTGCCATGAAGACCCATGGTAAGTCAAGAGACAGAACCAAACGAGTGAAAGGGAGTAGGAGGTATAGGCTTCCAGTTAGCTCACAGGAATAAAAGGTACAGCACAGGGAATATAGCCAATGGCATTGTAATACGTTATATACTGACAAATGGCAGCTAGACTTGAGGTGAGCAAAGCATAATGTATAAACATGTAGAATCACTACGTTGTATGCTTAAAACTATTATAATACTGTGTCAATTATGCTGAAAAAAAATTTTTTTAAAGAAGGCAAAAAACGGATGATAAGTTTTATACAGAGAATGATATAACCAAGTGGATTTTCCACTGAAATAATTGATCAGATATCCATACAGTTTTTAAATATTCAAACAATAAAAACACAAAAAATATGTATCAAAACAAACTGAACAGTTTAAAATTAGATAGAAGTAGGTATGAAAAAAGAATTTACATTCATAAAATGAATACTTACAATTCATATACTCACAAATATCCCCAAATATAAAGATGTTTAAGAAATGTTTATACCTTAAAAATGATTTCTCTTAGTCTGTCAGAGTACTTCTGATTTAAGAGCAAGGCATAAAGTATGTCAGCATTTCCTGGTTCAAACAGCAGTAAGAAAAGCTGACCTCTAGTTGGGCTGGTACGCAGGAGACTGAAGAGCATATCCAAAATTCCAAAGAGCTTTTAAAATTAAACAACACAAAACAAACAACCACATTCATACATGGAAGCACAAATACAGTCATAAACCACAGTTATTTATCTAAATCATATATACCCTAACGTTGTAGCTTAACTGGACTATCTGATGTCTTATGAAATAGCCCTGCCTCCTACCTCCATTATGCTTTTGGCTTGTTTCCTTTTGTGTAATCCTCTCAACCCACATATTCACCTGCTGAATATACCTATAGTGCTATAACCACATGAAAAGCCATGTCTTCCATAAAGCCTTTCCTGGTCTCCTCAACATGCAATATTCTCTTATGCAAACCTCATAGGACTTTGTATCTCTCTTACAAATATTATTATATTCTTTTTTTGTTTGTTTCAAGATTATTTATAAGGCTCTCTTACCTACCCTTGCCTCCATTAGGCTAAAAGAGTGCTATAACTCATTATTATATACCTATAATATCTTACTATGATTCTGTGTAAGTAAGCTTTCAGTAAATAACTCTTTGACTAAATTGACCAAGAAAACACCATTGGCAATGAATCACAGCAGGTGGCAATACAGCTATTATGAAATAAGGTAACTATTATTACTCTAAATAAAAACAAGCTTCTGAAGTAGTCTAACCTTACAGAGAAACAGCATAAGTTAACTCATCCATATAATATTAATGATGAAGTCCTGTAAGCACTGAGTACACAAAGAATACTTCATCGAAAAGCACAAAATATTTGAGTCAATATAAATTAAGGCTGCTCAAGTTTGGTGTTGAGAAAGAGCACAGAAATAGCAGTAAATATACTTGGGTTCTATTCCTAGGTTTGTCAGCTGTATGACTTTTTAAGTCACCTAATCTTTCTGAATATATACTTCCAAATGTGCAAATGGGAAGGTTACTTCCTGGTCCATATATTTAAAACAATTTTTTTTATGTTTTTTAAATTTATTTTTGAGAACGAGACAGAGCACAAGCAGGAGAAGGGGAGGGAGACAGAGAGAGAGAGATTGAGAGAGAGAGAGAGAGAGAGAGAGAAAGAGAGAGAGAGAGACACAGAATCCAAAACAGGCTCCAGGGCTCCAATCTGTCAACACAGAGCCTGACACAGAGCTTGAACTCACAGACTGTGAGATCATGACCTGAGCCGAAGTTGGATGCTTAACCAACTGAGCCACCCAGGCGCTCCCTTGTCTGTATATTTTATATCAGTGGTTTGCAAATTTTACCATGTGCCACAATCACCTGGAAGACTTGGTTCAGCAGTTTTGCATTTCTAACAAGTTCCCAGGTAATTATGGTCAGGAACCATACACTGAGAACCACTGTCTTACAGAGTAGTTCTGAGGTATAAATGAAATGAATAATGTATATATAAAAGTACCTAAAAATAGAAATATAATTTACTCTTTATGCAAGATTTTTATAAACCTATGTTAAATTCATGTTAGAAATCTGTCCAGTATCTTTGATAACAGGTAAACGTATATTATGTGGCCTATAAAAATAGTCTTCAGAAGTGCCAAAGCAACTACTTCCAGATACTACTTTCTAGCTACTTAAAATATTTTATTACATTACCAACTACTTTATTAAACTTATAGTTAGGAGATTAAATTTACTTCTTCAACTGCATAATATTGTATTATATCTAATAAACATTTTACTCTTAAAGTATGTTTAAAAATATTTTTTTAATGTTTTTATTTATTTTTGAACAGAGAGAGACAGAGCATGAGCAGGGGAGGGGCAGAGAGAAGGAGACACAGAATCCAAAGCAGGCTCCAGGCTCTGAGCTGTCAGCACAGAGCCTGACACGGGGCTCAAACTCACAGAGTGTGAGATCATGACCTGAGCTGAAGTCAGACGCTTAACCGACTGAGCCACCCAGGTGCCCCTAACATATGTTTAATATATATGTAATTTTAAAAGAAGATGATGTAGCAACTTAAGTGTGGGGGAAAAAAGTTATCTGGAGCATGATACCTGTTCTTCTTCATTGATAGCAGCTATGTAACCCATAATACTTTGTATCTCTTCATGAGTTCCACCTTTGCACAGAAAATATTTAATTAGTCCATACAAAGAAGTCCTTATTGTTCGAATGTCATCTACAGACAGCTCACTGTATTTACAATCACTCCTAGAAAAGAAAGTAAAATGCGAGAATTGAAATATAAAATTTTTATAGTTTAGTGCTTTTTTATACACAAGAATTCATAGTATAAAAAAAGATGTGTCCATGTTTCATGGTATCTGTTTTTTCTTTTTAAGGAAAACCTTTTAAAGCTAGGAGTTGCAATGACAAAGATAAAAATAGTTAAAACAGCTTCTTTTATTTATTTACTTACTTATTTATATTTTAGAGACAAAGCACACATGAGCAGGGGAGAGGGAGAGAGAGAGAATCTCAAGCAGGCTCCACACTCAGTGGAGCCTCATGTGGGGAGCGATCCTATGACCCTGGGATCATGACCTGAGCCAAAATCAAGTCAGACGCTCGACCGACTGAGCCACTCAGAGGCCCCTAAATAGTTTATATATATTTAAACAATACTAAGGAGAAGACACAGTTGTAAGTGCTTTACACATTCTTAATTCTTTAGTTTAATCCTCAAAACAACCATAGGGTGTCACAGGTTTATTATCTCCTTGTCACAGACACAACTTAAGCACAGAAATTTGAGTAAGTTACCTACAGCCAGTTGATGAAACATAAGATTCAAACCCAATATATGTGATACATTGTTCATCATTTTAACCTCCACATTTTCCTGTCTCTCTGAAGTTAAAGGATATTAGAATTTCTGGAAAATAAATAATCTAGAAATTCCAACCCAGTGGCAGGCAGAAAACAGTATCGAACTGAGAAGGAACAAGGACATCATACCCATAATAAATCCTAAGTGTATCTAGGAGAAACTGCACACCGTACTTCTTTCGGAAAACTCTCCTGCTGTCTTTGATGATGGTGGAAAGATACTGTATATGACCTAAAATACAAAGTTCGCTCTTAAATGATATGCCTAAAATAAAATCCCACAAATAGTTATAAATTTCTAAAACAATTGTAAAATTTGATCCAACAGCCTGCTCTCTCACCAATTCGGAAGGGAAAATCTCCACGGTTCCAAATACGAAAGTCAAAGAGTAAATACTGATACATTTGTTGCAGGAGCTGCATATTTTTCTCTAATGATACCTGTTCAATTAGTAACTGAATTGCCATCAATACATTAACATCCATCAAGGCACTTGGCACCTGAAATCCAAACAGATGAGGGCTCTGTAAATTTCAGCTTAATTATCATTAAGCTACATTTAAATTACAAATGATTAATTCAGAATATCTACTAAGTATGAAAATCTGTTACAAAAATATAAACAACTTAAACTTTAATTTTTCCAATGTCTGCTAGAACATATTTTCCTCATGTCATATTCCTAAAATCATATTTAACAAAGATCCCAAATACCAATGTTAACAAAGCCCTATATATAAAAATTATACACTATTATGTAAGATTACTTATTCTTGTAAAAATGTGATTAAGAGTAGGATAAAATACCTGCTTGTGAAATAAAATTACATCCACTAATATAAATGAAGCCATAGTAGTGTAATTTAAAATAATATTTACCTAGTAGGAAAAAAAACCCTAAAGACAAACTGCTAATTACAATCATTAGCCACATCTGCAAATTTGTTAAATTTGTGCTCACCTTCTGAAGTAAGGCACCAAGAGTGGCAACTCCATGGGAGTGAATAAGATTGTCCTGGTTGATGGGATGTCTTTGAATAAAGTGTTTCACAATCAAGATAAATGTTGCAATTAGATTTCTCTCTAATCTTGACTCTGAGGAATTGTGAACATGTCATTAATGATCATATTACTCTAAATAATTTTTATAACACATTTTCTATATCATAATGCAAATAGTAACAAACAAGAATTTGGTTGAGCAATTTGCCTCCAAAGGTCATTTGCAGAATGCAAATATCAGAGAAAGCAGCAACTGCATATTGTATACTTGCATGCACATGGAAACATTTTTTTCTACCGTAAGTTTAGCAATGCTGTTATATTTCCATTAACAGGAGAAACTGAGGACAATCAAGAGTAAAACGAACATCTTAATTTTTTTGACTAAAGTATTAATGAATTTTTTGAATTACATTAGTAAAATTAGGGATGGGCTGCTTCAGCTACAAATGGTTAAATTTCTTCCTAAGGGTGGCAAGACATTTTAACCTATTTTTCAATTAATTCTCAAATTTCTCAATGACTATTGTGTGTTAATTTCATCTTAATACCTGAAGCCTTTGTGGAGGTCAATACCACCCAATCTCCTTCTACAGGTGTTACCAATTCAGAAACTGTACTTTCATTCATTCCTTCAGAAATCTGTCCTTCACCAAAGTGGCTGATTTGTTCCAACAGAGGAAACAGTACATTTAATCCACCTATACAATTTATGATGTCCTGAAAAATAAAATTACAATCTTTTAATCTTATAAAACAAGAGCAATTTTGCCATTTAACACCCACACAGCATGTGTGACATTAAAAATGTGCTGAACTTTCAGGCAATGTACAAAATAGCCTTAAGCTAAAGGAACCTTAATTCAGGGAGATGCTTTGAAGAGTAGCCACAGGGTGGGAAGGTGCACAGGGTGGGGGACACCTGGATGGCTCAGTAGGTTAAGCGTCCCGCTTTTGATCTCAGCTCAAGTCTTGATTCAGGATTGTGAGTTCAAGACCCATGTTGGGCTCCATGCTGGGCATGAAGCTTACTTAAAAAAAAAAAAAAAAATGTAGCTAGGGGGATTCACCATAATTAATACTCAAGAAACACTATGACAGACCATTTTTACCACACCTTTGTTTTCCAAAGTTTAGGGATTCCAAACACAAGCAATCCAAACTTGACCCCATAAGTAGACTTTATAATGTAACACTAATGATATGAGGAAACAACTGTCATAAGGCAATTAAGTATAATAAACAAAATAAATTAAGAAAAAAATCATTTGGTGGTAGAAATATGACTGACTCCTCTACTTTTAGTTAACAAAGAAGTTGAAGTGGGTGCCTCTGAATGTCAAAATGACTATTTTGAATAGCTTAACAAAATACAGTCCATATTCTTTGACAAGTTAGTAATCTCTCTGGCCTCAGTTCCTTCATCTGTAAAATGAGGATAATAATTCCCACTTTGTAAAGTTGTTACCAGGATTAAGTAAGCTAATAAATGAAAATGAACTGGTACTACCCACCCAAGGTTAGCCATTATTAAGTGCTAAAATATTCTGATCTGCCATCTAGAAAGTTTCATTCTTTACACAACCCTCTTCATACTTTTTGTCTTCATGCTGATATTTTTTTTAACATTTAAAAAAGTATTTTATCTCTGAGAGAGAGAGAGAGAGAGAGAGAGAGAGAGAGAGAGAGAGAGGACACGCAAGCAGGGGAGGGGCAGAGAGAGAGGGGGACAGAGGATCTGAAGCAAGCCCTATGCTGACAACGGTGATCCCGATGCAGGGCTTGAACTCACAAACTGCGAGATCATGACTTGAGCTGAAGTCAAACACTCAATCACCCCTTTCATGCTGATTTTTAAAAGCTATGTATAGTAAGCAAATTAAGTTTTTGGATGGCAAGTATTTTTTTTTTTCAGTTGTCACGGAACTTTTTTTGTGTTTGATTGTGCTGCAGTATAAAAATACAATGATCCTTTTCTTGTTAACTCTGATCCCATATGATTTCCCCATAGCTGTACCTCAAGGCACCAAAAATTACTTTGATTTTTAAGTATAATGTATGGCACAAATAATCAGCTTTCTATATATTAGTAATACATGAGAACTAGCCTTGTAAAACCAATCTTGTAAGTGACAGCAAAAGTTAACTTATGAAAGGGCAAATGCTACATATCTTACTATTTTAAGATATGATTAAGTGGTCTTATCTCACAAAGAGAAAAATGCTTTATACCACATAACATGAGACTAACATTAATTAATGGATTCATTTTTATATAGGCAGAACTATCCTAATAATGTCTGTTCCATTGAAACAATAAGCATATTTGATTGGTGTTAACTGAGGACAAGATAAAACGGATTTTTTGCTGATTTATCAGCAAGTCCCCTTAAAATATCTTTTATATTTCTTTTGATTTTACTTAAGCTATAATTTCTATTTAAGAAAGATCTTTTAGAAATAGGATATCTCTGACTTGACTTTCACAGTAATCTAAATAACCTTTATTAATTTAGTCACTCAGTCAAAATGTTATTGCATATCCCTGTACCAGGCACTGGTGAAAAAAGCAGTGGTACCTCTTTTCAAAGTTCTTAAGGACTACTGGAGAATCAAGCTCTAAATTACCAAGCAAATTATTATTCATCACACTAAGTGAAATGATAAACTATTGTAAGTATTCATGACAAGAGCAGTTAACTCAGTCTTGGAAAATAAGCAGAGGCCTCTATATAGAACCAAAGACATTATGTCCAACTGTCACATATATATGAGGCACATCCAGAAGTCAGACAAGATATGACAGCTCCAGAGGGGGATGTGGGGAAGAGGAAAAGTCACTTATCTTTAGCCTTAGGGAGGAAAGATCGAAGTATGTTAAAAGCTAATAGACGGGAGACTGTTGACAGAAGCATGTGATACAGGAGAAAAGGGATAATCAATGAAGTCTCTGAGAAGGTAAGGGATGAAATCTGTCACATAGTTTTAGGAATGAAATACCTTAAAAGTGGAGCAATGATTTTAAGGTAGTATTATTTTTCTTAAGGAAACTGTTAAACAGTTTAAGGAGGTAACTAAGTTTCAAGCAAATTAGTCCTTCAACTACTTAATTGTTTATACCTCAAACTGTATATCTTGCTTGCAAACATTTTCACTGAGACTTATTATTCAGATCAACCTGGTGGTGCTAAAAAGACAAATTCTTTAAAAGGATCTGTAAACTTACATAAGATGTTGCTCATCATTAACTTACCTTAATGTCCCAGTTCACTACTTTGTTTCCTGTTAATCTTCCATGCAAACAATTAGTAGATAAATCAAGACAGATTGAATTTTTGCAAGCCTAAGAATAAAAGGAAAATATGGCCAACAGCTAAGCACAATGAAGACAAAAACATAACTTTATATATGAAATATTTCACCATAATTTAAAATGATAAAATGCTTACAATATTAAGTTTAGTACTGCTATTCTCATTGCCTCTTAAAAGAATCAGGGACTAGATTCTACTTTTTCTTTTAAATATAAATTATTGTCAAATTGGCCTCCATATAACACCTAGTGCTCATCCCAACAAGTGCCCTCCTCAATGCCCATCACCCACTTTCCCCTCTGCCCACTCCCCATTAACCCTCAGCTTGTTCTCAGTATTTAAGAGTCTCTCATAGTTTGCCTCCCTCCCCGTTACTTTTTTTTCACCATTCCCCTCCCCCATGGTCTTTTGTTAAGTTTCTCAAGATCCACATGAGTGAAATCTGACTGATTTATTTCACTTAGCATAATACCCTCCATTTCCATCCACGTTGCTGCAAATGGCCAGATTTCATTCTTTCTCATTGCCAAGTAGTATTCTATTGTATATATAAACCACATCTTATCTATTCCTCAATTGATGGACATTTAGGCTCTTTCCATAATTCGTCTATTGTTGAAAGTGCTGCTATAAACATTGGGGTACATGTGCCCCTATGCATCAGCACTCCTGTAAGGGACTAGATTCTAAAGGACTCACTCATCAAAAGCAGGTCACTTCTACTTGTCACCTGATAGAAGAGCTATAGCAACAAGTTACTCACCCATCACTGGAGTTTACAATTTTTTCTCTTTTAAGAACAAATTGATGGTGGTCAGAGGGGAAGGGAAGGGAGTGAGGGTGGGGATGGATGGGCAAAATGAGTGAAGGGGAGTGGGAGATCCAGGCTTCCAGTTATGGAATGAGTAAGCCACAGGGATGAAAGGTACAGCACAGGAAATACAGTCAGTGGTATTGTAATAGTGCTTATGGTGACAGACAAGAACTACACTTGTGGTGAGCACAGCACAATATACAGACTTGTCAAATCACTGTGTTGTACACCTGAAACTAATGTAACATTGTGTGTCAACTAAACTTCAAAAAAATTTTGGGAGGGCGCCTGGGTGGCTTAGTCAGTTAAGCATCTGACTTGGGCTCAGGTCATGACCTTGAGCTTCAAGAGTTCGAGCCCTGCATCGGGCTCTATGCTGGAGACCCCTTCCAATTCCGTGTCTCCTTCTCTTTGGCCCTCCCACACTTGTACTCTCTTCCTTCTCTCAAAAATAAACATTAAAAAAAATCTTTAAAAAATAAAAAAACCTATAAAGTTAAAAAAATTAAAGTTTTAAACCAACTTATGCAAACAGCTTTTGGCTATTTATTTATTTTGAGGGAGAATGAGCAAGCAGGATAGAGGCAGAGAGAGAGGCAAGTGGGACTTGATCCCATGAATCATGAGATCATGATCTGAGCTGAAATCAAGAGTTGGATGCTTAGGGGTGCCTGAGTGGCTCAGTCGGTTAAGTGTCTGACTTCGGCTCAGGTCATGATCTCACAGTTCGTGAGTTCAAGCCCCACATCGCGCTCTGGGCTGACAGCCTGGAGCCCGCTTCGGATTCTGTGTCTCCCTCTGTCTGCCCTCCGCTGCTTGCACTCTGTCTTTCGCATTGTCTCAAAAATAAATAAATATTTTTTAAAAATTAAAAAAAGAAAAAAAAAAACAGTTGGATGCTTAACCGACTGAGCCACCTAGGTGGCCCAAGATTTTGAGTCTTTAACAAATTCAGTGTTCTATTCCCATGAGTATTTCCCTAGGCATAATTTCACTGGTACACATAATTATGTGATTAAAATGTGAGATACAGAAATCACAAAACAGGGCACCTGGGTGGCTCAACTGGTTAAGCGTCTGACTTCAGCTCAGGTCATGATCTCACGGTTTGTGGGCTCAAGCCCTGCATCAGGCTCCATGCTGATGGTGCAGAGCCTGCTTGGGATTCTCTCTCCCTCCCTCCCTCCCCCTCTCTCTCTCTCTGCCCCTACCCTATCTCTTTCAAAATAAATAAATAAACCTTAAAAAAAAATCACAAAACAGAAAAACATATGATATAAAATTCTAATCACAGGCATAAGACACTTTTCCTTCATGTTATAGACAATTCTGGATATATTCATATTAAGAGTCTAGTCTGCAATTCTAGAAATTATCAAATGTATTTGTTAACTTCCATGAAGGATTATAAAGCATATAACTTCGCATCCAATCTGTGAATTTGCAGATAATGAAGCATCCTTGAATCCAATTACCATTAAAAAAAAAAAAAAAAAAAAAACTACTACAAATTTTAGCATAAATGATGCATCATTGCTTTCTTCTTAAGGCAACTGAGAAAAAATGCTTTAATAAAACAAACGGAAACTGAGTTTACACTTAACTCAATGTAAACTATATTAGTCTCAAAGACAGAAATGTCTTTCTCCCATTACTACCTCAGTTTGGGTAGCGTGTATCTATGACCTGTCCTCATACAATACAACTTCTAATGGCACGACTGCTTCCCGTCTCCTATCCCTCCAATCCAACTTTCACAATGCAGCTTGAGACCTTTTTCTAAAATGTAAACCTTATCATATTTTGTTCTTCTGCTTAAAATCCTATCCACTGCCTACTACTTAGCCTGCCATAGGAGGCTTGCTATAATCTGGCCTCTATGTGCTCTCTAATTTCATTTCCTGCCATCTTCTCTTCCTACTTGCTTAGTGCCCTAAACCCAAATATACGTAGATCCCAGTTTTAAAGTCTATGCCTTTGTAGATGCTGCTTGTTACATGTGGCACATCCCTCCTCAGCCCTGCCTTTTAAAACACAAATCAAACCATCTTTGCTATGATCTGAAAGAACTAACCACTCACGCCTTTATATTCTCACTATATTTTATACACAATTCCAACACAGAAATACTGTATAGTGGTTAAGGATATGCACAAAACAGACTGAATTCTAACTCCAGCACTACCATTCACTAAAATTATGAGGCTAAGCAAGTTGCTTATCTTTACTGAGCCTCAGAAAACCACAGCTCATAAAAGACACGGGTAATACCATACATCCCTTAGAGTTTTTATGAAGGTTAAGTGAAATAATACATATAAAACATTTAGCATAGTGCTTAATATTAGTGTAAATACCCAATAAATGGTAGCTAAAAAGAAAAATGCTCATAAAATTACATTGCACTCACTTTTTTTTACATATTTACTTCAGTTTGGGTTATAAGTTTCTTTGTTAATTTTTTTTGATGTTTGTTTATTTTTGAGAGAGACAACAGAATGCAAGTGGGTTGGGGGAGAGAGAGGGAGGCACAGAATCCAAAGCAGGCTCCAGGCTCCAAGCTGTCAGCACAGAGCCTGACGCGGGGCCCGAACTCACAAGCTGTGAGATCATGACTTGAGCCGAAGTTGGACGCTCAAGTGACTGAGCCACCCAGGCGCCCCTGGTTATAAGTTTCTTAAAGCCAGACACTGAATTCATCTTTAGGTCTTAAAAGTTCAGCACAATTCTTGGCATGGAGAAGACACTCAAAAAATTATAAACAATGGATGGTTCAACACCTCTTACAAGCGATTACAAAAATGAAAAGCTGTTGACTCTCAGAAAATCTTCAAGAGCAGCTTTTCTCAAACTAGCATTTGTTAAATAAGTGAGATGAAAAAACAGAACGTGTTCTATGTTCAAATAACTGGTCAAAGAGTAGGATAAAACAAAAGTAAACTAAGTTTTTTCTAATAAGATTTTTCAAGTATATGATCAATCTCCAAAATGGATATACAGAATACAGCATTTCCCCAAACTCCGTTAACCACAGAACACTTTTTATCATGATATATCACTGTTTCAAGAAATATTCCTCCAAAAAACTGTTTTATTGAGTATTTGTCATACTGAGTTTCTTGAGGAAAAACAATAATACCTATTTTCTTATTAGAGAATCTTTACTGTTGGATCTTCCAACTACTGGAAGGAAGTTCCAACAGTAAAAACTCAACCTAATGTTATCAAGTTTAAATTTGGAAAGAGAATAAATATGACAAACATAATGCCACAAAGACTCAGTTAACTAACATGTATCTAGGACATGCTATTAAATATATCAGTGAGATTAAATTCAATTATTTCCTATATATTTAATAATAACAGTAAAAAGAAAATAAGTATATGATCTAGCCCCTGCCAAGAAAATAAAGTCTAGTTCAGTAAACAAACATACTGGAAAAACGTTAGTGTTACAAAAGGCAAACACTAAAAAAAATAAGGGTCCTAAGAGACTTTATAACCAATGCAAGGCATGAACCTTGATCCAGATTTAAGTTTTTTAAAAGGCTAAACAAAATATTTTTGAGAAAGCTGGGAAAATTTGAATGAGTTATACAGTACATAAATTATTGATAATTTTCCCAGGTAGGTTAATAATTACATAAATACATAGCTACATTGATACCTATGTCAATGTGCCTTCACAAAAGACAGGCAACAGGTGTCAACGGGTGTGGCAAAATTGGTAATTGGTGAATTCAGGTGGAGAGTATAGAGTATACCTGATTTCACTTTACCATTCTTTCAATTCCTCTCTAGCTTGAAATTATTCAAAATAAAAAGTCAAGGGGAATACAAATGATAGGTGAATTTTATTAGGTCAGATATCACAAATAAGTATTAAAGTAATAAGTTATGACCATGTACTAGCTGGCTAAACTAGAAAAAAAATTCTATAGTGCATAATCTCACAAATAAAAGCATTTTTTGTGTCAGTGTTAACATTTAGTACAATTAAGGCAACTGATACTGTTTATGCCACTTTCCCTTTTCTTCTCCCAGTTCTTTCCCTCAGACTTTACGGACCTTAATTACTTTCACTAGGTAGGTCTTTGAAGGAAAAAGGACTATGCATGCTATGCATATAGGTAGTTTCTTTTTTCTCCTTCTGAAGTAAACATTTCATTTTTTTGGTTTGTTTTCTTGCTAGAATCACATTTAAAAAATAAACAAAAAAATGTTAACCATAATTCTGTTTAATCTCTCCTTCCAAAAAAGTGGGATAATCCAAGTTTAAACAGTTTCATTTACTGAAGTCAATTCATTAGTAAAACTTCCCACCACAACGATTCCTACTTATAATATATGATTCCTCACTCATACTACTGGGATGACATAATCAAAACATTTGAATCCTAGTTGAGAGTTGCACCTCCTCTTCCTTTGAAAATGAGTAATTTTTAAATTTAATTCAAGACTATCCTTCTCAATTAACCACTGAAATGACAAAAGGAACAAAAAAGGAATTTTAGTTCATAGCACAGTTACAAGTAGATACAGTCCATGCATTTACTCTCACCTTTGCAGTATAGTGAAGAAGGATGTTACCAGACAGGTCAGCCATGTCAGACTCTTGAAATTTCCAAGGGCTTAAACAGTTTGGACCTGAAAATTATTTACACACACGTACATAAACATCACTGAATATTTTTGGCCTCCTTGATTCTGTGTAATCAGAACAAAATTTAAAATTAAGTTGTTTCTCCCTCAGGCAAGTTCAAAAAGATCGAAATCATACTATGCATATTTTCAGACACAATGCTATGAAACTTGAAATCAATCGGAAGAAAAAATTTGGAAAGAAAATGAAAACTTGGAGATTAAAGAACATCCTACCAAAGAATGAATGGCCAAGACATTAAAGAGGAAATAAAAAAGTACATGGAAGCCAATGAAAATGATAGCACGACAGCCCAAAGCCTCTGGAATGCAGCAAACGCGGTCAGAAGAGGGAAGTATATAGCAATACAGGCCTTCCTAAAGAAGGAAGAAAGGTCTCACATATACAACCTAACCTTACACCTTAAAGAGCTGGAAAAAGAACAGCAAATAAAACCCCAAACCAGCAGAAGATGGGAAATTATAATAAAGATTAGAGCAGAAATTAATTCTATTGAAATAAAAAAAACAGAAGAGATCAATGAAACCAGGAGCTGGTTCTTTGAAAGAATTAACAAAATTGATTAACCCCTAGCCAGTCTGATCAAAAAGAAAAAGGAAATGACCCAAATAAAATAAAAAATGAAAGAGGAGAGATCACAACCAATACTGCAGAAATACAAACAATAATAAGAGAATATTATAAGCAATTATATTCCAACAAATCAGGCAATCTGGAAGAAACGGAAAATACCTACAAAAATACAAACTACCAAAACTGAAAACAGGAAGAAATAGAGAATTTGAACAGACTGATAACCAGTAAAGAATTAGTAATCAAAAACCTCCCCAAAAACAAGGTCCAGAGCCAGATGGCTTTCCAAGGGAATTCTACCAAACATTTAAAGAAGTGTTAACTTCTATTCTTTTGAAGCTGTTCCAAAAAATAGAAATGGAAGGAACTTCCAAACTCATTCTATGAGGCCAGCATTACCTTGATTTCAAAACCAGACAAAGATCCCACTAAAAAGCAGAACTATAGATAAATTTCCCTGATAAACATGGATGCAAAAATTCTCAACAAGATAGTAGCCAACTGGATCCAATAATGCATTAAAATAATTATTCACCGGGGCGCCTGGGTGGCTCAGTCGGTTAAGCGTCCGACTTCGGCTCAGGTCATGATCTCGAGGTTTGTGAGTTCAAGCCCCGCGTCAGGCTCTGTGCTGATGGCTCAGAGCCTGGAGCCTGTTTCAGATTCTGTGTCTCCCTCTCTCTCTCTGACCCTCCCCCGTTCATGCTCTGTCTCTGTCTCAAAAATAAATAAACGTTAAAAAAAATTAAAAAAATAATAATAATAATTATTCACCATGATCAAGTGGCATTTATATGGGATGCAGGGCTGGTTCAGTATCTGCAAACAAATCAGAGATATATGATACTAATAAAAGAAAGGACAGAACCACATGATTCTCTCAATAGATGCAGAGAGAGCATTTGACAAAATACAGCATCGTTTCTTGATAAAAACCCTCAAGGAAGTAGGGATAGAAGGATTATAACTCAAGATCCTAAAAGCCACATACAAAAGACCCACCACTAATATCCTCAATGGGGAAAAACTGAGAGCTTTCCCCCTAAGGTCAGGAACAAGACAGGGATGTCCACTCTTGCCACTGTTATTCAACATAGTATTAGAAATTCTAGCATCAACAATCAGACAACACAAAGAAATAAAAGGCATCCAAATCGGCAAGGAGGAAGTCAAACTTTCACTCTTCACAGATGACATGACACTCTACATGGAAAACCCAAAAGATTCCATCAAACACCTGCTAAAACTGATCCATGAATTCAGCAAAGTGGCAGGATATAAAATCAATGCACAGAAATCAGTGCACCAATAATGAAACAGCAGAAAGGGAAACCATGGAATCGATCCCACTTACAATTTCACCAAAAAACCATAAAATACCTAGAAATAAACCTAACCAAAGAGGTGAAAAACTTACATACTGAAAACTATACAAAGCTTATGAAAGAAATTGAAGAAGACACAAAAAAATGGAAAAATATTCCATGTTCCTGGACAGGAAGAACAAATATTGTTAAAATGTCAATACTACCCAAAGCAATCTACATATTCAATGCAATCCCTATTAAAATAATACCAGTATTCTTCATAAAGCTAGAACAAATATTCCTAAAATTTGTATGGAACCAGAAAAGACCCCGAATAGTCAAAGCAATCCTGAAAAAAAAAAAAAAAAAAAAAAACCAAAGCTGGAAGCATCACAATTCTGAACATCAAGATGTATTACAAAGCTGTAATCATCAAGACAGTACGGTACTGGCACAAAAACAGACACATGGGTCAATGGAACAGAAGAAAATACTTAGAAATGGACCCACAAACGTATGGCCAACTAAGCTTTGAGCAAAGAATATCCAATAGAATAAAGACAGTCTCTTCAACAAATGGTGATGGGAAAACTGGAAAGCGACATGAAGAAGAATGAACCTGGACCACTTTCTTACACCATACACAAAAATAAACTCAAAATGGATGAAAGACCTAAATATAAGACAGGAAACCATCAAAATCAAAATCAAAAAAGGAGAAGGCAAGCAAAAACCTCTCTGACCTCTCCTGCAGCAACTTCTTACTCAATACGTTCTCCAGAGGCAAGGGAAACAAAAGCAAAAATGAAGTACTGGGATCTCAGCAAGATAAAAAGCTTCTGCATGGCAAAGGAAACAATCAGCAAAACTAAAAGGCAACCGAAGGAATGGGAGAAGATATTTGCAAATGACATATCAAATAAAGAGTTAGTACCCAAAATCAACAATGAACTTACCAAACTCAACACACACAAAAAAGCAATCCAGTGAAGAAATGGGCAAAGGACATGAATAGACACTTTTCTAAAGAAGACATCCAGATACGGGCGCCTGGTGGCTCAGTCGGCTGACTTGGGCTCAGGTCATGATCTCACGGTCTGTGAGTTCGAGCCCCACATCGGGCTCTGTGCTGACAGCTCAGAGCCTGGAGCCTGCTTCAGATTTTGTGTCTCCCTCTCTCTCTGACCCTCCCCCATTCATGCTCTCTCTTTGTCTCAAAATAAATAAACATTAAAAAAAAATTAAAAAAAAAAAAAGACATCCAGATGGCTAACAAGAGACATGAAAAAAATGCGCAACGTCACGCATCATCAGGGAAATACAAATCAAAACCACAATGAGATACCACCTCACACCAGTAAGAATGGCTAAAATTAACAACTTGGGCAACAACAGATGCTGGTGAGGATGCGGAGAAAGAAGAACCCTTTTGCATTGCTGGTAGGAATGCAAACTGGTGCAACCACTCTGGAAAATATGGAGGTTCCTCAAAAAATTAAAAATAGAACTACCCTATAACCCAGAAATTGCACGAGTAGGTATTTATCCAAAGGATACAGGTGTGCTGTTTCAAAACAGCACATGCATCCCAATGTTTATAGCTGTGCCACTGGCAGCACCAAAGTATGGAAAGAGCCCAAGTGTCCATCAACAGATTAATGGATAAAGATGATGTGGTATATATACATAATGGAGTATTACTCGGCAATCAAAAAGAATGAAATCTTACCATATGCAACAATATGGATGGAACTAGCGTGTTTATGCTAAGTGAGATTAGTCAGAGAAACAAATACCCTATGACTTCACTCATATGAACAATTTAAGATACAAAACAGATGAACATAGGGAAGGGAAACAAAAATAATATAATAACAAGGAGGGGGACAAAACGTAAGAGACTCTTAAATACAGAGAACAAACTAAAGGCTGCTGTATGGGTTGTGGGTGGAGGGATGGGCTAAATGGGCAAGGGACATTAAGGAGGACACGTGTTGGGATGAGCAGTGGGTGTTTGTTACATATAGGGATGAATCACTAGATTCTACTCCTGAAATCATTATTGCACTATATGCTAACTTGGATGTAAATTTTTAAAAAATAATAAAAATAAATAAAATTAAAGTTATTTAACAATATGAATTCTGTAAATTACTATACATACAACATTGCCATCAATTTTAACAGATGAATAACGAGAATGACACAGAAAATATTGTACATATTTAGTTGTTTTTCTATTTTTCCTTTTATTAAAGAGAGCTTGTTAAAATAAATAAATAAATAAATAAACAAACAAATAAATAAATAAAATTAAGCTGTTTCAAGCTATTCAACACAGTTAAACCATACTAGCCAAAATGAACTTCATTTTGGTATCACCTTCAATTCATCTAAAACCTAGAAAAGTTGTGGGTGGTTCAATCTCCACTATAGATACGAAATTTTATACAGCATTAAAAACCTAATATCAAATATAACAAAATTTACCTATTAATTTATCTAATGTTAAGTAATTTAAATTTAGAAGAAAAAATAGCAGAATAACCAACAATGTGAAAAGATATCACAGAAATTGAATAGTAAATGAATAGTACCAAAAAAAAAAAAAGAAATGCAAATTCAAACAAGGTTCCACCTTACATCAATAAAAGGAGGAAACAGTATTGACCATTCCATGTGTTTTGTTTTTTTTTAAGTTTATTTATTTTGAGAGAGAGAGAGAGAGAGAGCATGGATGGGGCAGAGAAAAAGGGAGAGAGAGAATCCCATGTAGGCTCCACACCATCAGCACAGAGCACAATATGGGGCTCAAACTCACAAGTCAGTTCTTAAATATTATCAACATACATGTAAAACACTATAATTATGTGAGGGATGCAGGTGCTAAATAACCTTGTAGCAATCATTTTGTAATATACACGTCTATCAAATCATTACACTGTACATCTTAAACTTACGTATGTTTTATGTCAATAATATCCCAATCAATTGAGGGTGGGCGGACAGGGAATGTAGTGGGATTTTTCTTCCCTTTCAGCTTCCATTACAAATACAAATACACTATTCAGATCAAATATATTCTTCAAAATATATGTAGGCAGCAAAAAAAAAAAACAACTAAGTTTAAACAGTATGACTGTACATGCTCACCTGCTAAATACAATGCCTTCACCTGAGGAGGCTGTAGTCCTTCATAAAATATGATAACAGACCCTAGCTGGCCCTCCAGAGATGTGGGACATCCCCATTCACTATCTTGAGTTCCAGCTGATATCAATTTGGTAATCAATTTTGATTTTTCAAGTGTTCCTCCCCAGGAGGCTGATGACAGAATTCCACCAAATGATGTCCGATGAGGGATAATGGGGGAAGAAAAAGGTGGATCTGGGATTTGGGATGGTGGAGGAGTGGTGGTTCTTTGCCCAGCTGAACCAATGCAGCAGGAAATAAAAGGCTAAAAATTAAGAAACAAACAAAATAAATTACACCATTTTAATTATATCTCGATCTTCAGATTGAAAATAAAACAGCACATAAAATTAAAAAAACAAATAGATGGAAAATAAATTGTAAGTTTTAATTTTACTGGATCATAATGTGTGCATGTGCGTGCATACATAAGAAGCCAATGAGAGATGTTACTTTTGGCCTATGGGATTTGGATGTGTTACTTTTATAACTCACATTATATCCTTCTGTAAATTTTGAAATTTTAATATTTTTAAAAACTTTAACAACTTTACTATATTCTAAAATAAAGGAAACTACTTTTCTCCCTTAAAATTTATAAACAGAACTACACATTAGTATAATAACACTAATTACAGGCTATCCTAAAATGAGCATCAGGATGAACATCAATAAGAAACTACTAGAATCAGAGAAGCACCTGGGAAATAACAGATTTCATTACCTTCAAAAAAGGCTGTTTTAGAATTATCTAAGAATTCTCAAAGAACTTTTACAATAATATTTTTTTCCATTTCTAATACAATATGTAAACAATCTTTATTTTTGATTTTTTAAACAGAGCTATTACAAATTGCAGCTTTTATTTCTGATTCTTTTCCCCAAACACATTTTTGAAAATAAATCAATGTGCTATTTCCCAAGCTTACATCCTACAACCCTGACGTGTGAATCACTGCTACAATAATATTCTTTAAGAATCATCTCAATAAGTTCCATCTTATAGTTGATTACAATGTAAAGGCTTAAAGTTTCTTCATTACTGTTTCAAATTCAGTGAGGATGGAAAAGAGACCATCATAATAGTCTCTAAGTATTTTGTACACTTGGGAGGGCTTTATTATTATTTTTCTAAAGATTTTATTTATTTTTAATTTTTTAAAGTTTTTAAATTTATTTTGAGAGAGAGAGAGAGAGAGAGAGAGAGAGAGAGAGAGAGAGAGAGAGAACACACTAGCAAGGGAGGGGCAAAGAGAAGGAGAGAGAGAATCCTAAGCAGGCTCCACACTTGCCAGGCTCAACCCCAGGAACCATGAGACCATGATCTGAGCCAAAATCAAGAGTCTCAAGAATGAGACGCTTAACCTACTGTGCTACCCAGACATCCCATGGAGGGCTTTATTAAATGATCCTTTGCTCTCCTCTATTAAATTTCTTTGGCTTTCCCATTTTAGGTCTTTTTCCCCATAAGTTTTTTATTACATTTGTTTCTTCTTTGAGTTGTTTTTCTTTATTACATGTTGTCCAACTTCATCTAATAATGATAGGCTAACAGTATTAAATATTAACTTACTATATCTTAGAACATACAAAACATTTTAAAATCCCATGGTCCCATAACAAGTAGATAAGGTGTGCTTACTTCATTCATGGCAGGAAATCTGAGAGGGGCAGAGACCTTCTGCTGTCCGTTGTCATAGATATAGACAAAGCTCTGACCAAAGGGTCTTTTTCCAGGCATGTGAACAATGGTTATGTTGTGCTAGTAAAGTAAAGCATACATTTAAAGACTAAAATTACATTAAATCTTTGGAATGACAAATGTTTTCAGAGTATTACTCAATTAGTTTGTGTGAATAGCAGAACATTGAGATTAAGCATAATTAAATGCTGGTTAAAATTCTGTTCTTAAGAATGACAATTTTTTTCTGTAGTACTACAAAAGCATTTATATATGTTCTAGCAACTTATACACAACTGTAACAAAGTATCTTTCCTGTATTTTCCAAGTCTGAGTATTCTTTAGAATCAATTTTCCTAATGAGAAGCATTTTATACTTTAAGAAAAGCAAGAGAGATGCATTGCTATTAATAATTTATGTTCTCATTTTAAATTGAATTCCTAAACCAAATCTGATTCTAGAAAACATGAAAGAAATGGAAATATTTACTTTTAATTTTTTAGGAGAAAAATTATTATCGCTGAGTTTATAATGAGGATGATAATGCTATTAACTTCCTTATAAATTTCAACATAAGCAGAATTATGAAGTGAAAATTAATCAATGCTCAAAAAGGAGATAATTCCTGATGTACATTCACCAAATGTGTGATTTTAAAGAAAAGAACCAAAAAGTTAAATGTGATGTCCTAAAACCTTACCCAGAGGGAATCACAGAAACTGTGGTCAGGAAGCATAACTGCAGCATATTCTCTTTTTGTGCACACTGCAACAACCAGCATACCTGAATGGGTAATAAAAGCTTCAAAACCCATGCCACTTCCTGTAAAAAAGCTAACAAAAATATATATTATCAGAACTTTTGAAGTCAGTTCAGTTTTATCACTGAATACACACAAAACCGTAAGATCATCATGAATATCTTTATCAACAATGCTGTGGCTTACATTCTATTGCCACACATCAGTCCAACCTCATAACAATGGTAATTCCTAAATCTTTTATGGGCTTAATGGTTTAACAAATTATAAAAGGTAGCCAGAAGAGTGGAATTCCATTATCAAACAAAAGTAAAATGATAAATTTTGAAGATTTCAAAATTCTTTCAAATAGGATTCAGAAAGCATGAATAAATGTCTTAAAAATCACAAGGCATTAAATTTATTTAAAATTATCAGTTACCAAAGTAACTAAGTTTGGATGTACATACACACAGGTTTTGTGATCCTTCATATAAATATAGAGCACCTTTAATGGAACATAGAGATCACCATTTTAAAATTTATTACACTTTTTTCTCCACTTTTATCATACTTTTAAGAAGGAACTTTGTTTCCAAACTAACCAAAGACCTACCAAAATATTTGATGTATGTAATCAATATCATGAAAGCGATAAAACACTTACAATCTGTGTACACCCTAAGGATAAAGCGGTTTCAGCTAAACTGTTGTACATTTAAAAACTAGATGCTTGAAAAGCTTTTTCCTGTTTAAGAATTACAGCATATATTGTTATGACAGTATTCATTTATATTCCATAACTTGTATCAGTACCTGTACAATTGTTTTCTTTTTCCTCCTTTGTTAGCATTGCCAAGAGTCAACTGATCCTGATCTAAGCAAAACCAAGCATTGAAAGAAAAGGCAGACCCTGGCCATTTCTGTATGGAAGGCACAGAGATTCCTGCCATACTATGTGACAAATTAAAATACTGCAGTGCGCTTTCTAGACTTTGTTTTCGGGCCATTGTCAGAATTGCTCGAGTCACAGGAGTAGTATAAGGGTGAATATACTCAGATTCATCCACTCTCAGCAATCTTAGCAGCTGACGTATTTCTTCTGAGCTCACTGACTGACTCCCCAAGGAACCATGAAGTGCAATCAAGTTCTCAGCACAAGTTCGATGGAGGGAAGAATGGGAACCAAGGGTTTCAATGATGTGAATTCCCATGTTTGCATTGACACAAGTAGTTCGACTCTGCCTATTAATACAACAAATTCTTTTCAGCCAATCAGAAATGAAGATTTGCAGATCATGGGATTCTAGCTCTGGAAGCCACTGGATAAGAAGCAAGAGAGGCTGGACATTACTAATGCCCAAAATCCCAACTGAAGTGTGGTCACCCTCTACAGCCTATAAAGCAACATAAAAGACAAAAGGTTAGTAACCATTTTGGATATGGAGATAATGGAACTTGTTTAATACAGCGAAAAAACTCACCATATTCATGAGTTCTTTAAGTAGTTCTAGCGGTGGCTGACCCAGGGATTTTAAAACCTCAAACATATGTGTATAACCAATTCTTTCTTTAAATACTTCCTAAGGGAAGGGAAATAAACACATCAAAACATACTTTCAAAGACTGAATTTGTTGATTATTTAAAATGTTGAATAATACCCATTTCAGTTAATACTGAAAAGACTGGGTACAGTATTTGCTTCTTAAATCACATCTTCATCTTTTTTTAATTAAAAAAAATGTTTAATGTTCATTTATTTTTGAAAAAGACAGAGAGAAAGAGAGAGAGAGACATAGTACAAGTGGAGGAGGGGCAAAGAGAATGAGGGAAACACAGCATCTGAGGCAGGGTCCAGGTTGTGAGGTGTCAGCACAGAGCCCAATGTGGGGCTTGAACCCATGAGCTGTGCATGAGACCATGACCTGAGCTGAAGTTGGACGCTTAACCTTACTGAGCCACCAGGCACCCTCTAAAATAGATTCCATAGGTCTTCTGAAATATGATGTGACAATAACCTACCAAATGTAAAATCAATGAAATTAGCAATAATTGTATAATTGTATATTATAAAAATATTATATAAATTTCAGATTAGGGTACAACCACTTTCATCTTCACTTGATTTGTAATTAGTACAGTGTTACATTAAGTCAAAACAAAAATGGCAAAAAAATGAGAAGACTTTGGGGGTAACAGGAGCCAGGCAGCAGTCTCAAAAGACTAGAGTCCTGGCAATTTTGAGTGGTGACAGAAAAAACTGGGTGATTTTCTCTCCTCTTTTTGTATCTAAATGGATTGAATTTATCTCAAACACCAAGTTCATTTTAGAAAGGTCTAAGTCATATGTATTTTTGAACTAGTGGGCACACAAAGTCATAAAGTAAAATAAAAAGACAACAAAAATCTAGTAATGCTAAACTAGTCCAGTAAATCAGGCAAAAATGTATACACTTTTATTATAAAATCAAAAGATTTAAACAAAATGAGTAAGACTGGTTGTCTCTAGGGAGAGGAACTAGTTGGCTGTGAGCCCAGTGGTAGAAAGAACATTTTTTTCCAAAAGGTATTTTTTAATACTAATTCAAAGGGATACATGGACCCCTATATTTATAGGAACTTCATGTACAGTGGCCAAATTATGAAAACAGCCCCAAGTGTCCATCAATTGATGAATGGATAAAGAAGATGTGGTATATACATAAAATGGAATATCTTTTTTAATTTTGTTAACGTTTATTTATTATTGAGAAACAGTGAGAGACAGAGCATGAGCATGGGAGGGGCAGAGAGGGGGAGACACAGAATCTGAAGCAGGCTCCAGGCTCCAAGCTGTCAGCATAGAGCCCGACATGGGGCTCAAACTCACAAACTGCAAGATCATGACCTAAGCTGAAGCTGGACGCTTAACCGACTGAGCCACCCAGGCAACCCCACAAAACAGAATATTAATCAGCCATAAAAAAGAATAAAACCTTGCCATCTGCAACGACATGGATGGAACTAGAGAGTATTATGCTAAGCAAAAGAAGTCAGTCAGAGAAAGACAAACATCATATGATTTCACTCATATGTGGCATTTAAGAAAACAAAACAGGCAGAGAACAAACTAATAGTTACCAGAGGGTAGATGGGTGGAAAGATGGGTTAAATAGGTTATAGAGATTAAAGAGTGCACCTGTGATGAGCTCTGAGTATTATATCTGTAGTAAATGTATCTGTAAGGAATTGCTGAATCTCTATATTGTATATCTGAAAATACTACTACACTATATGTTAACTAACTGGAATTTAAATTAAAACTTAAAAATCTAATACCTATCATTTTTAAAAAGGTATTTTTAACATAACCTTTTGAATTTTAAACCATGCATTACATAATAAAAAAATTATATCTTAAGACTTGAACATCACTTGAGATTTGAGTTTCATAATACAGTACAGCTAATTCATTATACTCATAAACCAATTACTTAGAACTTAAAATGATTTTTTTTCCCTTACAGAAACTATTGTAATTAGAATTAGATTCCCAAGCAGGCCTGTAAAATTGTAAAAGCTGTCTAGTAGGCATCTAACCATAAGCTACATATGGCAACATTTATAGAGCAAACATTAGTGTCCTAGTGGAACCAATGGAAAGTTAGTAATACTACTGAAGGCATGGCTTAGGAAACCAGGAATAATTCATTCATGTCTGCTACTAAAAGGTAAAGCATGAAATACATTACAGGTGGTAAACAGAAGGTAAAATATCATCATCATCACCATCGACACTGAGATTTATTAAGCACTTACCATGTGCCTGGCACTATAGGTTTACCACTTTACACAGATGATCTCACTAATCCTTAAAACTATTCAATGACGAAACTACTAGCACAAATCAGCATAAATGGACAACAGGACAGAGTTAGTAGTTGTGAATGAGACAGAAAGAAAATCCTGAGGTTTGGTAACAAAGAAGAATTTCCACGGCCATTGTGAAAAACAAGTCCCAAACTGATAGGGCTATTCATGTGAAAAATTTTCTCACAGTCTAGGCAGTCATAAACTGAGCAAAGAGTGAAAGAGTGATTATTTTATTAATGAAGAAAAACTATGATATAAAATTTAATTTTTTAAACTCACTAACCATAGAATCACTTAAAATGATCTTTTCAACAGCAGTGCTATCTTTGTTTACTGACACTGTAAGTCTCTATTAGCTTACAGTTCTATCATATAATTATATGCCTATCTTATAATCCAAAGCAGTCCCCATAGGTGTTTGTCTCAAAAGTTAACAGCAAATGATTCCTATACTGAGATAGTTTGTGAACTATTTCACTTCAGGTATAACACCAAATGTATTATATATATACTTTCATACATTACTTTGGGGATTTCATAGTGAAAACTGGCATGTCTAGGATAACATTTTTGAGCTTGCGGATTTTATGTTTCACCTTAGCAGCTGGAGATTTATTCATTACTGCTGTCAAAGCCTTAATGGTTGATATAGCCAAACAATCCAATTGCCCCTGAAACACCTATCAGAGAGAAAAAAAATAAAAAGGAAAGAAATTAACAACGTGTTCAAGATTTGTATTTAGTTAGGAAACCTTTGTTCTGAAAACCTGAAAAAATAATTACTTAACATGCAATACATTCCTCTTACAATAAAATAGATTTCTGAAACACTATACCTGCAAGAAAAGTTACCTACTTGACGAAAATAAACCATGTGTCAAGAAGGATAAAGCTACATTCACTCATCACTTTGAAATGTTTTGGGAAAAAAAACCAAAAACCGAAAAGAACACAAGCTTAACACATGCTTTTAAAAATAATGGACAATCTCCAGAGGAAGGGAGAAAGATCTATCATTGAAAATTCTATTATATTTTAATTTCCCTTCAAAAATACACTGAACTTCCTAGTTTTAAATTTCATTAGCATGTATAATAAGGTATTTAAAATGGTGTTGTCTATTTGGTTTCCAAGCCTTGTGTTATAATTGAAATGGTATATTTATTTACCAATCAATCACACTTTCAAGCAATAAGGTATACCTATTTTTACATAAGATGCAGAATTTGAGGTAGAACAGAAAATGAAATATGTATCTATAAGTATTATCATGTTTTTGAGTAGGCAAGCTTTAATGCCAAAAACTGTAAGAAAAAATAAAAAGCAGCTTCATTTTGTCTATTTTGTATAAGCTTCATCATAAAGAGAAGTGTTAAGTTTCAGAACAGTGCATTTAGAGACAAAAAGTGAAAACAAAATACAACATTAACATTAAAAAATTGAATATGACTCGGTTATATCATCAGGCTTAATGAACCATGAAAGCCTTACATGAGAACTAGAAAGCTGTAAAAACTAACAGTTCCAAAAATCTGCTTTTGGTAATATTACTATGACTTAAAGGCAGTCACTTCATGAGTAAGATTTTCCTCTCTCCCTCCCACTAAAAATGATTTAAGGGACTGATTAGATCTTGGTCATTTTAAGCTAAGCTCTACCAATTTTAGGCAAGTTATTTAAGCCAGTATCTTGATTTTTGTTGATGTTGTTTATTAAACATTATTATATATATCTATTATATGTGTAATAAACATACTATGCATTAATAATTCTGTATAGAGAATTTCTTATAAATAAGATCTTTCCTACACTTTGTCCAAAGACTAGTCATCACACTACCTACAATTAGGAATACTAACATAAACCTCTGAGAATATCATTGTAACTGTTTTATTAATCTATATAGGCCTTGAGAGGGACTAACATTTATAGAGAAATCTAAAATGGTACTCTGTAATTGGTATTTTACATCCAGAACAGAAAATAATCATCATATCTATACCATAGCTCTATTTATAAACCTGGATATTAAGATAATATTAATAAAAGACATCATGAAAGTTCTCTCACAAACATTTCAGGAAAGAAAAATAACAAAGCAATTTTTATAGGTAGTTTTTTCCAAAATGAATTACCTAATGCAGAAAAGCAACAATAAACTGCTTATTTCTGCCTTTTACCCACATAGAGGTGACTTTCTACAAAAGACAACAGTTAAGTTTTATGCTAAATTAAAGAGAGTTCAGCGTCTTCTTCCCTTCCTCCAGGATTCAGGTTGTCCATTGAATTATAATCATTACTTGTCAACAAGAAGCAAAGAATCAAGGTATTAAAACTGACCATACATATTCACAAACAAAGCCCTAAGTTCCCAATACACCACAATGCTTAGAAAAAGAAGCTCCCAAAATATGAAGTCACCACCACGTTGATATTGGGATCCCATTCCTGTACTTTATATCTCCTCAAATTGACAAGAATACACACATACAAAGATGGAATACTGTTGATCATTTACATCAACCACCAAGATTTCAACAGATTTATCTTTTAGATGAAAAAAATTTTTAATTTTTTTAACAATTTTCAAAAATAATTAATGAACATTAGGATTAGATAGTGTTGGTATATTTTAAGACATAAGAAGAAAAGTACAGGAATAGTTGCTCCCATTGACTGATTTTGGACTTCAGCTGAAACAAGATGCAGGCTTTGTAGATACCTGGTCCTCATTCATTTCTGTCAGTAATTTGTTGGCAAGGTCTTTCTCGTTCTTGTCTGCCACCTTATTGTTAGCATTTAAAAATAGCTGTTAAAAACAGAGATAAGAATAATGGAGAAAGAACATTAAATTGTTACCTATAAGCAGAAATGAAATTTAATGGATTTCCATGTCTCTTGAAAATAAATCCAAGAATCCATTCGTGAAGAATACTATTTTAAACTGACAATCAACTATTCACTTTTTGGATTACAAACTAACATTAGGTCATATACTATACAATAAATTGGTATTTATTTCTCTCTTGGAACTGAAAATTACTAAAATAATAATAGCAACAAGTAAATTAGTTAATATTCCTAAATTCTTAAAGAATTAGCAGAAAATGTCTCATAGATAAGAAGGAAATTTGTTAGTGAGACAGATTAAAGATACTGTAGTAAATAATGTACAGTGAGGATTCTGTAGTCAAGTATATTTGTAGAAGCTAACCTACCTTTTAAAGTTTCTTTTTGAAAATACTTCTCAGACTCTCAAATATGCTACTGTACTTTGAAAAAGGTATACATATTTTTCAAATTATCAAGAGTTAGGCATAATTTATATTAGCTTCTATAAAAGGGGGATTAAGGATTTTCTCTGATAAACATGAGGATTGCTAAGGGAATCAAGTATTTTTGTTTAAGTATGGAAAACTAGCATTCCAAAAGATCTCAGTCACATTTTGGATAAAAAGTTAATTCAAATGAAAGTGAAAAGGGAAAGAAAGAAAGACTTATAAAAGAATTTATCAAGACCATCCAAGGAAGGAAGTTCTTCTTAGGAAGTTCTATCATTTCAGAAAATAGAAAAGTCCAGTAATATACTGAAATAAGGCAATATAAAATAAAACAGATAAAGGTAAGGCATGATATGATATGCAGAGCATATATAAAGTTTAACCTAAAAATAGATTAGTGTACACAACACAGGCTTTGGAATCAGAAACCTGGATTTGAATCTTGGTTCTGCTACTTATTAGCTGTCTGGTTTTAAGGAAAACTACTTAACTTCTCTGAGCTTACTTTCTCAAAAGGGAAAAGAATATCTCATGAAATAGTTGTGCAGATTAAATAAAATAATCCATGCTAGGTTATTAATACAATGTCTGACACATTATAGGGTTTAGTAAATGAAAGCTGTTATTAATAACAAAAATTTTTTAAACAATAGTATTCCATATTATCTGGTACAGGAACACAGGAATGCTAAAAACTGATGAAAGCAAAAATGAGTAAAGTCTTCCCAGAAAGCAATCCATATCAAGAATCCTAAAATTACTCTTTAAGTCTATAATTGTATTTCTAGACATTTACCTAAAAAATGGTCAGAAAAGATTTTAGAATCGAGATCCTCACTTCAGCTTTATTTACAACAGCAATAAGTAAGAAACTGCCCAAATATCCTTAAATAGCAGAATACTTAAATAAATTATGGTTCATCCATAGACTGAAACGGAAGTCCTGAAACTTTCTAGCCTCAGGACCACTTAACAGTCTTAAAAATTACTGAGAACCCCAAAGAAATTCTCTTTATGTGGGTTATATCTATCAATATTCACCATATAAGAAAATAAAATAAAGACATTTAAAAAAATATTTGCTTATTCATTCAAAAAAATAAACCTATTACAGGCTGACATAAGTAACACATTTATGGGGAAAAAACCCACTCTATTTTCCAAATATACTTAACTGAGATTGGCACTGCTTTTACATTTTATAATTTCTTTAAATGTCTGACTTGATAGAAGATGAATGAATTCTAATATTTACTTTTACATTCAGACTGTTATGATAATATTGTTTGATTCAAGTTTATGAAAAAACAATCTAGCCTCAAACTGAAATGTTAAGATCAGACTTTGCAGATTCCCTAAAATGATTCTGGGGACCCCATACTTTGAGAACCTTGGGTTGAAATATTTGTAGTCATTAAAAATACTGTTTTGGGGGGCGCCTGGGTGGCGCAGTCGGTTAAGCGTCCGACTTCAGCCAGGTCACGATCTCACGGTCCGTGAGTTCGAGCCCCGCGTCGGGCTCTGGGCTGAAGGCTCAGAGCCTGGAGCCTGTTTCCGATTCTGTATCTTCCTCTCTCTCTGCCCCTCCCCCGTTCATGCTCTGTCTCTCTCTGTCCCAAAAATAAATAAACGTTGAAAAAAAAATTAAAAAAAAAATACTGTTTTGGGGTGCCTGGGTGGCTCAATCAGTTAAGTGTCCAACTTCAGCTCAGATCATGATTTCCTAGTTCATGGGTTCGAGCCCTGCATTAGGCTCTGTGCTGACAGCTCAGAGCCTGGAGCTTGCTTCAGAATCTGTTTCTCCCTTTCCCTCTGCCCCTCCCCTGTTTCTGTCTCTCTCTCTCTCAAAAATAAATAAAAACATTAAAAAAAATACTGTTTTGAAAAATATATGATGGTATATGGGAAGAGTCAGGATATAATACATTTAAAAGCAGGATACAAAAATACTCACTGGTATTCCAAATTTGTAAAGGAAAATATATCCACATTAAAAAATATATATAAAAATATTATTATGTGTATTTTGCCACAATTTTAAAATTTAAATTTTTTTTTCAACGTTTATTTATTTTTGGGACAGAGAGAGACAGAGCATGAACGGGCGAGGGGCAGAGAGAGAGGGAGACACAGAATCGTAAACAGGCTCCAGGCTCTGAGCCATCAGCCCAGAGCCTGACGCGGGGCTCGAACTCACGGACCGCGAGATCGTGACCTGGCTGAAGTCGGACGCTTAACCGACTGCGCCACCCAGGTGCCCCAGAATTTAAATATTTATATATACATACATGTTTTACAAAAAGTTTGAGAAAATATATTTTTATGTATATTTTACTCCAAAATCTATAATTGATTATTGCTTAAGAATCTAAATAAAAATCTGTTTTAAAAAATGAAAAGGAAAAAAAAAAAAAAGAAAAAAAAATGAAAAGAAATTTGTTCAAATAGTCAGTGTGTATGAATCCAGGCAGGTGCCAACTCCCAAAATCCAGCTTTGAATTATACCATTTTATATCCACCTCCAACAGTCTTTTCCACAAATCATCCCTCAGTTGCTCCTTTTATAAATTTTCATTTTTGCTACTGCCTTGATGCTAAATTTTTGTTCTAGTTGATTTTCAGGGGCAGAAGTGGAGAAGGAAAGGAAGAATGTGAAGAGAACAAATTAAGGGATGCAAACAAGACCAAAATATCAACAGCTTTCCAGAATCTTATGACTTAGTCCTCAAATAGACCTTTACACATTTATAATATGCTGCAACATCTATATTTTTAAAAAACTGATTAAAACTTCAAGCAGAGTGCTAAAGTATTTGTAATGGTTTTGAACCCTCCTCTTTATTACTAGAAATTTGTTGTTATTTTCTTCTCAATTCAAATACTGAATTGGAGAGCTTTTAAAAATAATTTTTACATTAATCCAAAGCACGTCCCCCTTCCAAAATGTAATATAGTGAAACAACTCTTAAATGTTTAAAGTTCATCATAGCTTTCAGAAAAGTTAAATGTATGATTCTACTGAAATACATTCTAAGTACTTTACAGTATGATGAAACTCATTTTGACAAACCGGAAGTCTTTACACAAATAGTTCAGGAAATAAATGCATAAACTGGCTGGTGAATCTCACAGAAAAAGAAAAGCACAGAAACTACAGCAATCAGCCTAAAGTTCTCCATGTGATTCATAAAATGTTTGTGACACTTTAAGCTTTAGTTGACAATGTTTCCTCTAGGTCTGAATATTCAAACAATAATTGTCTTGACTCTGTATTACTATATAAAACAGAAAAAATTATTCATTCCTTACAGCAAAATACTTTAATAAAAAGTCAATCATAGACATCTATAGCATCCTGTAATATATTTAAGAACTTAAGTTTTCACAAGACACCAAATATTTTTATATATTTAAGAATCGTATTAACCTATCTCTATCAAATGTGTTTAATCAATAAAACCTGTACTTCCCCTGTATTTAACACAAAGAAAACATTTTTCTACTGACCTTAAGTACCAGTACAACAAAACTACATACAACCAGTGAACTTAGGGTCAGAATGCCTGTGTAAGAAATCTACCTCCATTGTGTACTAGCACTAACTTTGTGTTAATCATTTAATCTCTTATGACATATTTCTTCATTTGTGGAATAAAAGAATTGGGCAGTTTATTTCAAAGGTTCCCCCACGCTTTTTGGACTTAATCACTGTAATGTTTGGTGATGAGCTTTTAGTGATTCTGACTAGAATTCCTGCCTAGAAGAAGACCACCTGCAGCAGAGAGGGATGGGGTCCCAAAGCCTGGCTTTCCCCTCTGAAATGGGTTTCTTTTCTAGCATTGCCTATCTCAAAACAAAGTGTGATAGGTGGTATAAAATAATTAAATTTTAAAACATTATGACTATCAGCAAGTTTCAAGATCTAAATTACAAGAAATTCTGGTCTATACTACAGTAGAAAGAGCTTTTTATTATTAGCTCAACATCATTACAGCTATGCCAAAAAGCTGTGCACTTTTAAAAAAGATACTGTTGACCATGATAAGATAGAGATTTTTAATATATCTGACTGCCATATATTGAATTTTAGTAGGAACTAAATTTTATCCTAGTGATTTACTCTTTTATAATGTGTGACTGGTAGAGTCTCTACACATGGGACATTTTGTCTTTATCACTGAAATTGCCTTTATAACTGATAAAGCCACACTACTTTTTTTTTTTTTACAACAAACAAAAGGTTTTATAAACAGTTATTTTATACTCTTTTCATCTTCCTAGGAATACATTCCCAAGAAATAATTTTTAAAAGGTAGGGGAAGCATCTTCACTCCCTAGTGACAGATTAGTACTTCCACAGACTTCATAAATATTCATTATTATTGACTTCATCAATACATTCTTTATTATTTTATGCTATTTCTTTACTATTTCACTATAAGCTAAAAAATATAGTGACATAAATGCTTTCAGAGATATCTCTCCTAACAGTGTGGAAAAATTCAAGGAGCTGATATTAAAATCCTTATACTGGAATATTCTCAAAAATCAGAATGAAACCCTAGTATTTTTTAGCAAAGAGTCCATGAAAGGAATACCTCAAACAGAAAGAATTATCTGAAGTAGTTTCTCTTTCTTTTTTTTAAATATAATTATATTTTGCAGGCATTTTTAAAGTTTATTTATTTTTGAGGGGGAGAGCAAGTAAGCATAAGCAAGGGAGGTTTAGAGAAAGAGAGAGAGAGAGAGCAGAATCCCAAGCTGGCTCCATACTCTGTTCAGAGCATAACGCAAGGATCAATCCCACAACCATAAGATCATGACCTGAGCCAAAATGAAGAGTCAGAGGCTTAACTGAGTCACCCAGGCACCCCGTAGTTTTATTTTCAAAGGCTTTTCAAGAAGCTCTCTAAAAAATATCTGATACAATCTTGAAATTTATGAAAATATGATATAGTAAGAGACATTAGTTATTACATACACACAAATCTGTCAAGAGTATAAATTAGTAAAAAATAAGAAAAATAATAAGAAAATTGGCAGGATATATCAAGAACATTAATGCTATTTCTATTATTCTGCTTTTCTATATTTCCCAATTATTTACAAGTTGTTTTATGCAATGTTCTCTAATTTCATTTTTTTTTTTTTTTTAATGTTTGACCTGAGCTGAAATCAAGAGTCAGAGGCTTACCTGACTGAGCCACGCAGGCACCTCACTTCCCTAATTTTATTTTATTTTATTTTATTTATTTATTTATTTTTTAACGTTTTTTATTTTTGGGACAGAGAGAGACAGAGCATGAACGGGGGAGGGGCAGAGAGAGAGGGAGACACAGAATCGGAAACAGGCTCCAGGCTCCGAGCCATCAGCCCAGAGCCTGACGCGGGGCTCGAACTCCTGGACCGCGAGATCGTGACCTGGCTGAAGTCGGACGCTTAACCGACTGCGCCACCCAGGCGCCCCATCACTTCCCTAATTTTAAAAAAGCACAAAATTTTATGCCCCTTGACCTAGTAATTCTACTAGGAATAGAATTCTGTTCTATAAAACTTGAAAGAGTTATGTAATGGCAAAAAAATTAGAAGTAAATTGAGTATCAGCCAATAGGGAATAGTTACGTAAATTATGATACATCCATTTAATATAATATTATGTAGATATTAAAATCATAACACAGGAAAACGCAAACAAAATCATCTTACATGAAACAAAAGCACAAAATTATATGCATCAAATGCTCACACCAAATTTTAACAATGCACAACAAAAGACTAAAAGTCAACGATAAAAACCAAACCCAATTAAAAAACACACAAATAACTTAAATATACATTTCTCCAAAGAATATTTATAAATAGCCAATAAGCACATGAGGAAATGCTCAGTATCACTAGTTATTAAAGAAAGACAAATCGAAATCACAATGAGATACCATTTCACAGCAATTAGAACAGCTACTATCAAAAAGAAAAAAATAACTGTGAAGGAAAATGTGAAAAAATCAGAACCCTTGTGCACTGTTGGCAAGACTGTAAAATGGCAGAGCCACTATGGAAAACAGTAAGGTGGTTTCTCAAAAACTTTTTAAAAATTTAATTACTATATGATCCAGCAATCTCACTTCCGGAATATATCCAAAAGAACTGAAAACAGAGTCTCAAAGAGATATGTGTATATTCATGTTCCATAGCAGCATTGTGGTATGTATATCCTATGGAGTATTATTAAGCCTAAATAAAAAAGGAAGAATATTCTGCAATATGCTACAACATGGATGAATCTTGAGGCTATTACACTAAGTGAAATAAACCAGTCACAAAAAGACAAATACTGTACGACACCACTTACATGAGGTACTTAGAGACAGGAAGGTGGTTGTCAGGGGCTAGGGGAGGGAGAATGTGGCATTATTTAATGGATATAGAGTCAGTTCTATAAGATGTAGATTTATGAAGAATGGATGGTGGTGACAGTTGTACAACAATGTGAATGCATTTAATACCACTGAACTACACCCATTAAAATGGTAAATTTTACGTGCTTTTTATCACAATAAAAAAGAAAGTAATATGTTCAAATTTGAATCAAAGCATAAACAAAATGATAGCTTGTTAAAACCAAACACAATAATAACAGAAAAATACCTTGCAATTCTGTAGCAGTCGTATGAGATGTTCAAAGCAATTACTGTTAAGAAAAATGGCCTGAAGAACAGGCCTATCAGTGCAGTCTAACATGGCTGTGATGGTATCTGGGAACATAAAAACAAAATAGTCCATTTATAAAGTGGGAAATTTGGAATCACAGAAACATTTACTTTGGCCATATATTTTTTTTATTTTTTTAATGTTTATTTATTTTTGAGACAGAGAAACACAGAACATGAGTAGAGAAGTGGCAAAGAGAGAGGGAGACACAGAATTTGAAGCAGGCTCCAGGCTCTGAGCTATCAGCACGGAGCCCGACATGGGGCTCAAACTCATTATCTGTGAGATCATGACCTGAGCCGAAGTCAGACAACCAACCAACTGAGCCACCCACGTGCCCCATACTTTGGCCGTATTTTTAATTTAGGCTTTTCAGTCGACAAAGGGATGTAAAATTAGTTAGGAAAAAATAGGGATGGAGAGTACAAAACAAAACTGTACTTATTACTTGTTAAGAAAAGTAGACATTTATAATTTATTATTGACAATATTTGTTTTTATACCTAACAGTGATATATATTTCCCAGAGACTTAAATAGCTGTTATTCGATTATAATGCTCAAGTATAGCTTGCTACTAACAAATAAGCAACATCTAGTTATGTTTTGCAACACAGTCTCATCACACAGTAAAAAATTAGCATGTGGCCATTAAGAAAATGAGACTTAGGGAATTAATCCATTTGTAATGATAGTTTATTCTTGTTTCCTACTGAAAAGATATCCTCATTCAGAAATCTAGGGATAATCTACATAAGTAATGTGATAGTTTTTAACAAATAAGAAGTCCATTAATATAGACTCAAACTTCCTTATAAATTTATAACTTATTACAATTACAAAATGTAACATATCACATAAAATAACAGAAACTAGATAAAATGAATCTTATTTTCCTACAGAAACAGTTGTAAGAGATCAAGTTTCACCAAGATTCTGGTGTCCAATATTTTTAAATTAGACAGCACACATGCCCTCACACAAGCACGTTAAGTCTCTAGAGCTACACAATAAATCATTAATGTTGGATATGTCTGGGTGGTAGGATATAAAAAGCTTTTCTTTTTACTTATCCAAATTTCCCAGGATAGCTGTAATGAAAATATTTTACTTCTATAAAAAGAAACTCAATTAATAATACTTGTATCTATCAATGTAACAGGGGAATACAATAAGAAATCACATATATTGATGGAGTTTACAGAGATAGGGACATATAAGCAAAGAATGACAAACCAAAAAACACAAAGAGACAGCAAGAGAAACAAGACAAACATACACAGAGGCTCTGAAGAAACCAAACCAAACCAAACCAAACCAAAACAAAACAGAGGCCCTCTAGAGAAAGGACAGATGTTAAACTGACCTCTACAGAGATTTATAGAAGCACATATAAAATTGATCATATGTGACTCTTTGCCATAGGTCAGATAATGCAAATGGCACCTCCTGAAAATTTACTTTTCCTAGAATTTGAAAATAATAGCTTTCTTAATATTGATGCTTTTAGTGGATTACACTTTCAAAAAATTAATAAAGGCTCAATTTTGTCACTGTTAAAGCAAAGACGCTGTTAACAAATCAATTCCATATTAATTATTTTGAAGTCAAAATCTAAAGTCACACAATAGCTGAATTAAACAATCGATACTTCCTATACAATGGTCTTGAATTTCAAATAAGTCTAAAAAAAAGATTCAGAGAAAACGGAGTGTAATAAACTTTATGTAATACTTACTCAACATTTTTATCTGTAGAGCTATGAATCGGCTTTCCCACTGTCTCGACCTCCTTTGATTAGGTAAAGCTGAATGATCTGAATTTAGCAATTTAAAATAGTTCTCCAAAAGAGTGCTGGTTTCCACTTGACGCTGGTCAGAGCTGCTAGTGAGAAGGATATGTACCACTTCTGTAAGGCACTTCAAAGTAAGTTCTACCTTCCTACCCACTTCAGGATCTCCATCCTCCCAGGAATCACAGTCTGCCAAAACTCTCATAAGAACTTCCATGGTAGCTGGAGAAATTGCTTGCAAAGCATTCCTCTGAAACATGAGAGATAATAAAAATAAAATCCAAACCTAACTGAAGTTCTGTATGTTTGCAAAAACAAAGAGAGTTTAATAAATGTGTGGACTTTTTCTTTTAATAAATCAACATATAAAAATATTTAAACATATACTTTGATGGGCAATGCTAGTGTTTTATGCAGATTAAGTCTTCATTTCCTCACTAGATTACTAGATTTCTGATTTTATTCAGATAGCATTCTGCCCAATAGAAAACTTGTTTACCACCCTCCGTGCAGCTAGTGGTAGCCATGTGACATGGTTCTGGTGAAGAACATATGCCAGAAAGCTATGAAGAAAACATAACTTTACAAATAAAAATAGAAGGACCCTTGGCTCTTGGCCTTTTCACCTTTTTCCTGCCTGGAATGCAGACATGATGCTTGGAGCCACCTTTAAATCATTAAGAAACAAACCCAAGAATTAAAGTAGCAGGCTAAAGAGAAAATAGAAATGCAGAAGGACTTAGTCCTTGATGATACCATGGAGTTGCTATATCAGCCCAGAACTGCTTACATCTGGATTTGTTATGCAAGAATAAAAACAAACACCTCAATTTGGTTAAGCTTCTCTAGGGTTTTCTGTTGGTTATAGCAAACCCATCCCAAATGATATAGATAAATAAGACAACTGGCTTGACTTTGATTCTGCAAACATTTCTGAAATTCTAAGTTACTGGTAGCTATTCAGGGTGACCCATTAAACTTGGAAAAAACCATATATTTTGCCCAAATCTGTTAAACTGATAGATAATGAATCAAACACAGTTATGCAAAAATAATCTGAAAATAATAGCACTTAAGCCATTAGAACTGGTAATTACCAACAAAATAAGTAATATCAATAATAACAAGTGCTACTTTGAAAGAAACCACCTATAGGGGTGCCTGAGTGGCTCAGTCAGTTAAGCATCTGACTTCGGCTCAGGTCATGATCCCATGGTTCATGAGTTCAAGCCCCGTGTCAGGCTCTGGGCTGACAGCTCAGAGCCTGGAGCCTGCTTCAGATTCTGTATCTCCCTCTGTCTGCTCCTCCCCTGCTTGCACTCTGTGTCTCACATTGTCTCAAAAATAAATAAACATTAAAAAAATTAATTAAAAGAAACTGCCTATAGAATACCCAACATCCATTTCCTCCACTTCCTTATCAAAAGAACCCCTGATATTTCACTGGACATGTGGCTACCAGGAATAAAAATTACATTTCCTAACTTCCCCTGCTGCCAAGGAGGCTGAGGAAGCAAGTTTTACCCAATTTTTTATCTAGACATATTTTCCTTTGTTGTAGTTATCTCATGGAGTTTGGAAAATGAGATTTAAAAAAAAGATGAGTATCAGCTTTTCAGTATCTCCTTTAAAGATAGTTGCCATTTGTCTCCTTCACCACCCCCCCATTTTTGTGCCCAAAATACAGACACAACGCAGATAGCCAAAACTCTGAAAGCTAATCTTGTAGCAAAAGAAATAGTAACAAATTGACATTCAAAGGAACCTGAGTCCCTGAAGATCCTAGAGCCACCAAATTAGTTCTTACAAGCAAATGCCTTACATATATTATGCACCATTTGGTCCTTACGACTACCTTATAGTGTTATTATTTCCATATTATAAATAAAGAAACTAAAACACATGTAAATAGTTTTCATCCAAAGTCACAGAACTAATGAGAGATGGACATGGAATTCAAACCTATGTCAGTCTGGCTCCAAAGCCCATCCTCTTAACACAAAATAGAACAAATATGCCAATGGGAAGCCCAGGCACGATGCTTTGAGAAGGAAGACCAGTCATGGGACTTCAGTTTTTCTGCTGTTTATGACAAGGCCACTCTTATATCTTTAGATATTTCATTCGTCTAAATATCCTGGTACCTATCCCTATATTCAATAAATAACCTTCTGACCTCAAAACAGCTGTAACTATAGCTATAACCTGATTAAAAGGATTTTGAATATTTTCAGTACATAAAATAATAAATTGGCCTTCCAGTATCTACTTGATTTCTATGTTAATTTTAATTACTAGAGGTCTCTCAGGGCTTGACTACCCCTGGGCACTAACAAGAACAAGTCTCTGTGTGTTCAAAATGGTAATGGGATCCGATCAGCTTCTCCAATAGTAAAAAACAATGTCATTTCCAATTGTATTCATGTATACTCATTAATTCTTATTCTTAGTAGTGGAGAAATGATGGAAATAGGGAGATACTGATACAAAAGAAGGATATGAGCTAACAAAGGAAGGTGACAAAGCACACAAACTGAAAAATAAGATTCTAGCCACCATCACTCTCACAAAAAAACAGATTCCTCTACTAGAGTGAAGAGGGAAAGGCAAGGTAGCCCACTAGGAAAAAAGTAGTATTATTAACAACAGCTGTAACTCTGTTATCAATAGAAATCATATAAATTTTCACATATTACAGTTACAGTAATATCTCAAAATACCAGGTTTGTCTCTTTTTTGAAATTGCATTTGTTACTAGACTTGATGCTGTATCTCTTTTAGTGTGTTCTAAGCACATATTACTATGTTAGAAATTTATCTTAGTATTTTAGTAACTGATTTCAGTGTAACTAGTTTCCTTTGTGATCCTATGTGTTTTATTTTATGCATTTGAAACATTCTGACAAGGGACTTTATAGAGGGCATATGTGTTACAAAAAGTGTTAGAAACTTCTGATCTAAACTGTGTGCCTAAAGAAAACATGTAGGATGTTCTTTCTGAACTATAATCCTGTTTTCAACTAGTAGTTACACTCAAAGTCTACCACAGACACCTTCAAACATAAAGAAACAAGTATTACTAGAATTTCCTTCTTGTGAGTAATAAAAAAACTAGCTGAGTTTGTTGAAAAAGTGCATATAAACCTTGTATATATGCATTTAGTAATTAAGTTGACAGAATAGTGATTAATTCATGTATATTTAATTTTGAGTTGATTTCACCATGTAGACTAACAGGGCTGACTCTATGCTCTAAAGAAAGAACTAGTAGCTGAAAGTCAATACAACTAAGAACTTAAAATAAAAAATTGTTAAATATGGTTATTTATGCAGTAATTTTATTGTTAGTTTATTATAAGTTATTATATATTGTTATATTTTAAGTAAAATTATTACTTAGGTTTTTGAAGAAGTTTTAACAAATAAAAGAGTAGTTTTAAACAAGACATAAACTCAGAAAAATATTTGTGTGGTTCATGAAATTATGAAAAGAAAAAGAATACATTAAAGTAATCCATGGAAAACTTTTTGCACTGTTAACTACTGTTTTAAATATTAACTTTTAACACTTTCCTCACCTGCCCACCGGCTACAATGGCTCCAAAGAGATGCAATAAGCAACACTTAAGACTTTCCTTGAGATGTTCGCTTTCCTGAAAACACTCTGTGAATATAATACACAAATAAACAAATAAGATTTCTCTTTCACAGTATGATTTATCTGTAAGGAATGTCTGACACTGAAATATTAAAAACTATGAAAAGGCTAAAATTTGTTAAAAGGCAAGGTTGATATGCATTTTTTCATAGTAAAGGAAAAGAAACCACCTATCAGCTAGTATTTTAGATAACTTATTTATCTCATTTAATTCTCTAATACTCCATATGAAGGTATTTTGCCCCCATTTATAAATAAGCAAATGGAATGTCTTGCCTAAAGTTATAGAGCTAAGTGACAAAGTTAGAAGCTAACTGAAATCTGACAGAAAATTAGATTTTTTTTTACTACTACCACTGCATCTTATTAGTATAATTGACTATAATTATTCAATAATAAAATTGGAAGAGTTGGACAAAAGGATTTTCTGGGTTTACTCCAGGGCAAACATTCTAAAGTTCTGGTACCAACAGCAATCTTCCTTTTAATTTATAAAGTAGTGTACTGTTTTTAAAAGGTTATACATGCACATGACGAAGAATAATTAAAATAGTATAAAAGAACTGACAAGCAAATATAAGTCTCCCTCAAACCTATGCCTCAATTTACCCTGCTCTCCACACCTTAAAAAAAAAAAAAAGGCTACAGATATCCTACTGCATCATGTTTTTTTTTGTTTTAACATAATATACACTGGGTATTTTTACATCTTAACATACACATCTTCCTTATTCATTTTTATGACCATTACAATGGCATACCTTAATTTACTTAAGCAGTTCTCTACTGATAAACTTTTATGATTTTCCTCTTTAATATTCAAATAACCCAGTAATGAATATCTTTTTGCATGTATCATTACATACACAGACAAGACTGTAACAACAGAATTATTTCCAGTTTTATACATAACAAACATTACCAATAAGAAACAGCTTTGAGGTAAATGTATTGATAGCAATTTACATTTAAAAAGTTAAATGATTCCTGCTATGTTGGAATTATACAGGGAAAGTACTCCAGAAATACAGGGCTCACTGTGAGTCAAAGTGAAATCCCACAAGACCAGCAAAAACCTACCAAGAGGTTTCAAGTTGAATGACTATCAGATTTGACACTGAGCTGCAAGATGACAGACTTCTACTCAGCAACAGGAGACACACAGAAAACACATATAAAGTATATAAAAAGATATATACCATGTAAACTTTAATCATAAGAATGATGGAGTGGTTTTATTAGCATCTGACAAAGCAGGCAAGAAATATTATGAAGGAAAGTGAAGGAATACTACCATTGGTAGAAAGGGACAGACATCTCTTTATCAAAGACAGGCAATGAAAATAAAACTCACTTTTTAAAAAGTCTAGTTTATTTTAAAGACCTTTATATTTATAAGTACTTGTGATAACTTCTTTGGGATAAATTATCAAAATATATGCACAATCTACATGCTATAAACTATAAAATATTGAAGAAACAAGTAACAAAAAAATAATGAGATCTATCAGATTCATGAATTGGAAGTCTCAGCATTCTTAAGATGTTAATTCTCCTAAAATGCTTCCATAGATTGAATACAATTCCAAACAATATCCCAGCAAGGCTTTTTGTAAAAATATTAAAAATCAGCCATTTTTTTAAAAATTAAATTGGCTTCTAAAATGTATATAAAAATGTAAGGGATTCAGAATACCCAAGAAAATTCTGAAAAATAACAAGGCTGAGGAATTACTTCAAGACTTGGCATAAAGTTACAATAATCAATACAGTGTGATAATATAGTAAGGGCAGGTATGTGAACAAAAAAAAGAGAATCCAGAAATCAGCTACTGGTGGTCAAACAGAGTGGGCACTGCAATCATCTTCACCAAGCACTCAAACAAAGGACTATTTTTGCCTTGTTTTAATTCTTAGGAAAAAAAGAATAGAGAACCAAAACAAATATGGCAAAATATTAAGATCTGACAAATGCGTGGGAAGCACAAGGTGTTCCTTTTATATATTTTGCAGTATTTTCTATATTCTTGAACTATGGCACAATCATTTTTTAAGAAAGAAAACTAAAGTCCACATAGGACACACATAGACTAGCCAATTCTCTTAAGTTTCTTTTAACTCATGGTACAAAAGTATTCAATAAGTGCCACATCAGTACAGAAAAAACACATAACCTGTAGCTCATCCTTCCAGAACAGCCAAATGAAAAGTCAGTTCAGAATTTTATTTTTACTTTTTAATACATTTAAAAAGTAACAACTAATAAATAAATGTAACCATATATAGCTAGAAAGAGAAAGTTAACACATTGGGAATTCAACTACTATGTTTTTTCTTCTTTCTAGAGACGTAACATCATGTTTTCTGGTCAGTAATGTTCAACCACTGTACTGAATAAAAGCAAACAAATGACCAGTAAAGCTGTTCTCTATATCCTACTGATGCTGAACTGTTTACACCCATGGAAACCATCTTAGTAGATTTTGATAGGAAGAAGGAACTCCTTACCTCAACAGAAAACCTAATGAACTGATTTACACAGGAAGGGTTTTAGCAAACCTTAACTTGCTACAAGAAAAAGATACCTTTTAGCCTACTTTCAGCATAAGTACACATTCATTGGTGTTCACTAAAATAGAAACACCGGGCACCTGGGTGGCTCAGTCGGTTGGGCGTCCAACTTCAGATCAGGTCATGATCTCATGGTTCATGGGTTCAAGCCCCACATCGGGCACTGTGCTGACAGCTCAGAGCCTGGAGCCTGCTTTGGATTCTGTGTCTCCCTCTCTCTCTGCCCTTTCCCCACTCACACTCTGTGTCCCTCTGCCTCAAAAATAAATAAACATTAAAAATAATAATAATAAAAAAATAAAATAAAATAGAAACACCAAGACAGAAGGATTTTGGCTTTCATAGTACTAACAACTAAAAAGCACACAGCATATTATAATTTGAAATTTAAGTGGGTAATCATGGCAGTTCCAACATTACATCCACTAGGTTAGCCTGAATGTTCATCTTCTTAAAAACATTTTTTCGGGGCGCCTGGGTGGCGCAGTCGGTTAAGCGTCCGACTTCAGCCAGGTCACGATCTCGCGGTCCGTGAGTTCGAGCCCCGCGTCGGGCTCTGGGCTGATGGCTCAGAGCCTGGAGCCTGTTTCCGATTCTGTGTCTCCCTCTCTCTCTGCCCCTCCCCCGTTCATGCTCGGTCTCTCTCTGTCCCAAAAATAAAAATAAACGTTGAAAAAAAAAATAAAAAAAAAAACATTTTTTCAAAAATGCTTAAAAGAGAATTCAAGAAACAGAGAGACTATATCAGGACTAGCAGAAGATAGTGAAGCAAATATTAAGATGAGAAATTGATTTTCACATGTAGCTTTTGGGTAAAGGACACCTCTCTTAGTTGATTCCTATAGTCAAGACTAATTGTGATAGTAGGAGCTTCAGAAATTTCAAGATGGGCAGCTGGCTTTGAGTAACACCCTGGATAAATACTCCTAGTCAAAAACCCCATTAAGGCTACAGGATTGAAACGTTGATGAATATAAAAAGCTTAGTGTACAAAATGCCTAGTGGGAAATGCAAAAACTGTTGGCCAAAGAGAGTTGGTGACGGTCGGTTTTTCAAATGCTGACACACCTACATGTATGCTGGGGACAGGGTCCCCCAGGTAGAATGCTGGCCTTAGGATTGCTCTACAGGAGCCTGACTCAAAAGCCTCTGAAAGAGGTGTCTACCCCAGAAAAAGTAACAGGATCACCGAATACAAGAGAGTGTTTCAGGAGAAAAAGGTCCCAGGAGGGTCAGGTAATTTTCTTTCTGACCCACCAATACTTAACTTTAATGAACAGCTGCAGAACAGAGTCAGTCTTTCCAAGATGTTTTCATCTTGGAAACATCATACTAGCATTAGCCTCCTATAGTCTAGTGAGCTGGCAATCTAGAAAGATTTCATTGCCCAGAGGTGGGCCCTTGGGCCTCAGATTGCTCTGGGAAGCTGGCAAAGAAGATGATTTGCACAACAAACTCACCACTAAACCACTGTTTAAACCCAGTACCCAGCCTTCTCCTTCTGTTCCATAGCCCAGAAACATTTCTTTAAAAGCCAGAAAATCCATAAACATGAACAGCATGTTGAATATGTCACCAGCCACTACATCTTTATGGTACTGTAAAGTTGCTGTGCAAGTAAGTCCCCATGTTAAATCCATGAATCTGACTTTTCTACCAAAGAACTGTATTCACTACAAATAGGTGGGTAGGATGGGGCGCCTGGGTGGCTCAGTTGGTCAGGCATCGACTTAACTTTAGGTTATGATCTCATGGCTGGGGAGTTTGAGCCCAGCATCGGGCTCTGTGCTGACAGCTCAGAGCCTGGAGTCTGCTTTGGATTCTGTGTCTCCCATCTCTCTGCCACTCCCCCGCTCATACTCACGTGCACTTGCTCTCTCTCTCAAAAATAAATAAACACTAAAAAAAAAAAAAAACAAAAAAAAACCAAAAAAAAACCAAATAGGTGTGCAGGTGAATTTATTCTCTCCCATGTCTTCAAATTCCTGGGAGTGCTTGTTCATAAAATTTTTCTTTAATAGCTGAACTCTTAATCCATGATAATAAAATCCAACCACAGCATCCAATTCTGTATCAGAGGTGGAAGAGAAAGAAAATGCAAAGCTCTTTTTGCCCTTACTCCATCCACCTGTGGGGTGAGCAAACCTGTTGGTCCCCTCCCCGAAACACAGCCTGGGCCCAGCCTGCACTCAAGCTCTGAAAAGCCCCAATCGCAAAAGGAAGGCCTCATCCCCAAGGCCAACACCAGCTCACAGCCCAGCCAGGTATTTATCACCTGGGCAGGAGGCCCTGGTTTCAGGCTCCTGGGCAGTGGTCATGCACTGGCTGGGCGTCCACGCCCCTCTATTTCTGTAAAAATTCTGAAGTTCTATACTACAGTCATTAAAATATTAAGCTCTTCTCTAAATAAAAACACTTTCAGAACAGTAAATTAAGTAAGACGAAGAACACTAATCACAGCAAAATACGAATCAAGTACTCCAGTGATAGGTCCTTACAATCTTTATCTTACAAATACACAAAGCTGAATCAAGCACAATCAGAAAAAGAATTTAAACATAAATAATGATCAGAGTAACATCAAAATCAAAGAGAAATTAGGACTAATACTTACGATAAAAGAAAGGGACAAACTCCACTGTGAGAGAAGCTGGTTTGTATTTCTGTCTGCTCTTTTCCACAGTACTAAGGATTCGTCTATTATTAAAAAGAAGTTAATAACAAATTATAACATGAGCAAGTAGAGATGGCATAATTACAGAAACAATATAAATTTAGTATATTACTTTTTATTTAGGTACTGAAAAATACATCTCTAGGACTGGCATAATCTTGAAAAGGAAGTCTAGCCAATAATTTAAATGCTCACCAATGAAAGGATTTCTTCTTTTGAATTAAGAAAAAAATTTTTAAATGATTCATGGTGAAGCACAGCAGCCAGGTTAAGTCTCTAAACAACTGGAAATAGAAAAAGGAACTAGGCATTTAAGTTTTCCAATCTGTAGGGGCGTCTGGGTGGCTTAGTTGGTTAAGCATCTGACTTCAGCTCAGGTCATGCTCTCAGTTCATGGGTTTGAGTCCCATGTCAGGCTCTGTGCTGATAGCTGGAGCTTGGGGCCTGCTTCGGATTCTGTGTCTTCCTCTCTCTCTCTGCTCCTCTCCCCGCTCATGCTCTGGGACTCTCTCTCTCAAAAATAAACAGTAAAAAAAATTTTTTTTTAAATAAAATTTCCAATCTGTAGGGGCCCCTGGATAGTTCAGTCATTTGAGCGTCTGACTCTTGGTTTGGGCTCAGGTCATGATCTCATGGTTCATGAGTTCGAGCACCATGTCTGGCTCTGTGTTGGCAGTGTGGAGCCTGCTTAGGATCCTCTCTCTTCCTCTCTCTCTACCCCTCCCCTTCTCTCTCTCCCTCTCAAAATAAATAAACTGAAATAAAATAAAATCTCCAATCTATAAAAGAACTTGTTCAGCAGTACTGTTAATCTGACATCTAAGGCTGTGGAGCTTATTACCACAGTACATTACCACAGTACAAGCTAAATTCATCAGAAATCAGGCCACACTTTGCCACTTCCTGAAATTTCATCTGGACACAAAGAATCCATGCCATGGTCTTCTTCCATTTTAAGTATGTAGATCTAGTATTGGCTGGGATTAATTTTTATTTTAATGATAATTCCAGTAGTCTTGATGGCTGAAAATTTTCTACAGACTTCGGTGGGCCAACACAAATAGCATGTGCTTTTACCAAGAACATTTCAACACAGAATGAATCTCTTAGATGGACAATGCAGTGTGGGTTTGGGAGTATAAAGGCTATTGTTACAATGATACATCCAACTGGTAAACTGCTAAAAATTAACAAAAATAAAAAAACTCATTTTTTTAATGCCCTGAAAAAACTCTTAACATTGTTAGAGAAAGACAACAAAAATGAAAAGTTTTTGAAAAACAGCCACAGAGAAAATTCCATACATCTAAATATGATCTACTGATAAAGCAATGGATTAAGATGACTTTTCTTAACAACCATAATTGAGATATTAGAATTACTTTCCTTATATTCAAAGCTAGGAAGAAAAGTCAACTGACCACAGAAAAAGCCAGTAAGACAGGCACAGCTGGACTCAGTAATGGCAGAGTAAAGAGTTCTAAGATCCAGATTTACTAGAAATCATATCAGACACCATCTGGTACTGCAGTGCTTTCCAAATCTGTGCCTATTTTCATTGTGGAGAAGGCAGAAGAATTATCACATTTTGTATTTATTTTAATTTTTTTTTTTAATGTTTATTTTTGAGACAGAGACAGCGTGAACGGGGTAGGGGCAGAAACAGAAGGATAACACAGAATCCGAAGCAGGCTCCAGGCTCTGATCTGTCAGCACAGAACCCAACATGGGGCTCAAACTCATGAACTGTGAGATCATGACCTGAGCTGAAGTCAGATGCTTAACCAACTAAGCCACCCAGGCACCCCTGTATTTATTTTAAGTTCAAACACTATTGGATCTTTCTATTTAAATAATACTATTATTGAGATTTTTTTGTATACCTTTAAGACAACACAAATATTACTAGAGTTTCAAATTAAAAATTTAGCCACGCCTTTAAAAAAAACTCAGTAATATGATAGAAAAATTAATTTTAAAAGGATGATTTACCTTTCAGTTAGGTTTTTCCATGAGGCTATTTACATTTTGCCTATTTATTATAAGTTATGGTATGAACTAATAGACTGGATATATCCTATCCAAATATCCTATCCAACTACTATGCTACAAACAATAAAAGCTGTCACTAGTAACACAATAAAAATATACTCCCACAATTTGTGATTCATGACTCATTCTAAAGGCGCTGTATTAAATGTAACTACGAACATACAGTTCCCATTATTGTTGTAGCAAAATTTAATATGTTAACATAAATAAAAGGGATGAAAACCGTTATACATAACAAAAACATTAAAGCATGAGTAGTCTGCACTACATGTTTTCAATAGGATAAGACAGAAGAACTAAAAATGAACTTAGTCTTGTACCATTTTTAGAACACAGCCTACTTGTTTCATCATTATCTGATATTTGGGTCAAGCATCTAGCACTTAGGACATGCTAATACATACCAATCTTCTAAGGACTGCAAAACGAGTTTGCATCTTAGTTTTTTAAGTTCATGTCCTTTGATCAATTATTTTGTGCTTCTTTTTTGTGCTGCCATCATGCCTAGGACATAACTATCTTTCTTAATCTTTAAACTTTTAATCTGGAAATAAATTCAAGCTCTCGCAAAAGTTGCAAGAATAAAAATAGTACAAAGAACTTCAAATATATCTTACTCAGGTTCACTGTTAAAATTTTATCCCAAATGCTTTATCATTTGCTTACTCTCTCCCCATATATACAGTGCACATGTATTTATATATACATATATTCACACATATAACATTTTTCAGAGCATTTAAAAGGAAATTATGTACATTCTGGCATTACTGAATACTTAAGTGAATACTTGCTAAGAAAAGGGATAGTATCTTACACAATAACACAGTATAATTATAAATTTCTATACATGTAACATAATACATTTACCTACCATTCATAATTCAGTTTTGTCAAATGACCAAAGAATATCCTTAATAGCATTTTCTCCCCCTCTTAGTATAGCTTCCTATCCAGATATTACATTTAGCTGTCATGGCTTTTTTCCCTCCTTCAACCTGAAATATTTATGATATTTTTAAAGAATGCTGTCCCACACTCCCTCCTTTTATTCATTAAAATGTTCTTCATTTTGGGTTTCCTTAATGTTTCCATTCAATTAGATTCAGATTATGCATTCTTGGTTGGAATACTATAAAAGCAATAACGTGTCCTTGGAGCACCACAGTTGGAGGCCCAGATATCCATGTGCTTCTCACTGATGTTAATTTTGATAATCCAGTCAATGTACTATCCAGTACTGCACAAAATAATTACTAATTTTTCCTTTGCAATTAAGAAGTAATCTTTGGCAAAGCATTTTAAAACCATGCAAAAATCATGCTGCTTACCAAAACTTCCCTAGATTTACAATCCTGATCCGTATCTTCCCTTATAATTTGTGTAAAATGCTGATTTTTTTCCCAACACCCCTTATACATTTACTAATTGTCATTTGGCCTTCTATTATAAACAAGTGTCCTCCCTTCTCTCTTTATCTATCTATCCATCCATCCATCCATCCATCCATCCATCCTTCCATCCACCCTACTTATCATCTACTTATCATCTATTACTGGTATGGACTCATTAATTCCTTTTTTTCTGAATGGTTTATAATTCTTTTTTTGTTTTGTTTTTTTTTTAATTTGAGGGGGTGGGGGGGGCAGGGAGAGGGGTAGAGGGAGAGAGAGAACCATACACAGGCTCCACACTCAGCAGGGAAAGCAATACAGGGCACCATCTCCCAACCATAAGATAATGACCTGAGCTAAAATCAAGAGTCAGTCGCTTACCAAGTGAGCCACCCAGGTGCCCCAATTCTTCTTTTTTAGTAGTAAACTCAACTACACCCAATGTGGAGCTCAAATTCACAACCCAGGGGTCAACAATCACAGGCTCTACCAATTGAGTCAGTTTATAATTCTTTACAACAATTAATTATTTTCATGTATCCATTGTCTTAGATTTGGCCAGTAGGAGCCCCAGGGCATAACTAAATCTAATTAACTTGTTTTTATCTTTGGGCAGGTAATGAGTCCTACTAAACTTACACTGGGCACAAAGTAGAAACTTGATAAATATACTTCTACATAAATGCTTGAATTGAGTAAGTCCTTTTCAGGGAAGAATTCTTTCCCTACACCTATTTTAGTTACACTTGACAAAATCTTTCTAAATCAGTAAAATGCTACAAACAGAATCAAAACTGAAGCAATAGATTAATCAAATCTATTCAATTAAATCAAATTGCATATGGAGATATGAAAAAAACTATATATTTTATGAAACAAGGTATTTTAAATGCCTCTGTAAGCAACAAACAGAAATAATAACTAAGAAAATATATACATTCCAAGTTTCCACTTAACTTCAGAATCAGATTAATTTATAAGGTATAAGTTACTGCTATAGCTCCCTCATATAGATCTCCCATGAGCTATAGATTTTTCCTAATTCCAGTATTTATTTGTAGTATGTTTCATTTCCCTATCAAAGTCAAAGTAAGCGGAGTCTGAACCTCTGCTTTACCATCTACCTCTAATGTAGTTCCTACCATTAGTAGCAAAATGTTATTACATTTATTAGAGATAATACATGGACAGCTTCCAGCATAATTCCTGGCATGTATATTGCACACACACTCATGAATGCCACCACTGATCCCCTACTCTCTGTTCCTCTTCCTGTGGTCATCTTATATATGTAGAATTCTCTTTCTATGCTACAGTGTTTAAATTTCTTCTTGTTGTTGGCTCTCAAAAGTTGTTTTTGTTTTCTTTTACCAATTTTATTTTGTTTTAGTTTGTTGTCACATCTACTTTTTTGTATCTTATCTCCTCCCAACTTTATTATTTTTTAAATTATTTTAACGTTTATTCAATTTTGAGAGAGAGAGAGAGAGCAAGAGCGAGCAGGGGAGGGGCAGAGAGAGAGGGAGACACAGGAACAGAAGCAGGCTCCAGACTCTGAGCTGTCAGCACAGAGCCCAACATGGGGCTCAAACTCACAAGCTGTGAGATCAGGACCTGAACCAAAGGCAGACCCTTAACTGATTGAGCCACCCAGACGCCCCTCCTTCTCCCAACTTAAATTTATTTTGTTCTTAAGATTCCTTTAAAAACCTCTCCTGTCATTTTCAGAATGATTTTATGTTCCTCTTTCTGTATATGTCTTGCTGTTTACAAAGAAAAACTGTCATTGTTTCAAAACTTAAAACGTTATCTTAGATTTGCCATTACTAACATATCTAAGGTGGAAGATGTAGAAGTACCAAGAGTGAGAGCAAGAGATGCCATTTTCTTAAGCAATCCCTGGCATAAATGTCAAAATAGAGAGAACACTGGCTTGAGTACTGCAGAGCAGCAGCCACCCTATAGACGTGGGCCTCAACAAAGGCCACAAAGTGACTAAGAATGTGAGCAAGCCAAGGCACAGCTGTTGCCATAGAGCTGCTCAAGGTCTCCAAGGACAAGAATGCCCTCAGGTTCACCAAGAAAAGGGTAGGAAGGGGCGCCTGGGTGGCTCAGTCGGTTAAGCGTCCGACTTCGGCTCAGGTCATGATCTCACAGTTTGTGAGTTCGAGCCCCGCGTCGGGCTCTGTGCTGACAGCTTAGAGCCTGGAACCTGCTTCACATTCTGTGTCTCCCTCTCTCTGCCCCTTCCCTGCTCATACTCTGTCTCTCTCTGTCTCAAAAATAAATAAACATTAAAAAAAAAATTTTTTTTTTTTTAAAGAAAAGGGTAGGGAGACACACACAAACACACACACACACTAAGAGGAAGAGAGAGAAGATGAGCAACCTGGCAGCCATGAGGAAAGCAGCAGCCAAGAAGGAATGAACCCATCCTCTCTGTATGTAATAAAGCCTTTTTGGTGGTGGGAGGGGTGGGGGTGGAAAGAACATTGATTAGTCAAGAACCAAAGTGATGAATGAGTAGAAAGACTATAAATGGAGCACTCTTCTTTTTGAGCCCTGAACTGGTCATTAACTATTGTCATTAAGCTGCAAACCCATCATCCTATATTCTATCTGTTTTGTAAGGCTGTGACAGGCACTCTGCACACAATACTTCTCTTTTTCCAGGTACTCAACTGTTGGGTTCACCAATAGTGAATATTAAGTGGAACCCGGAGAGGCGCCTGGGTGGCTCAGTCAGTTGAGCATCTGACCGGCTCAGGTCATGATCTCACCACTCGTGAGATCGACCCCGCTTCGGGCTCTGTGCTGACAGCTCAGAGCCTGGAGCCTGCTTCGGATTCTGTGTCTCCCTCTCTCTCTGCCCCTCCGCCACTATCTGATTATTAGCATTCAACTGCATTACAAAATAAAAATTCTGAGTAAATTATTTATCTGGAAGTGGCAGTTTTTACTAATTCATTACTTCCAATATAGCTTTCTATCTGAGATAGAGATAGGGCTCTTATACACATCTTACCAATTTTTTTCATAGAGAATAAGACCTGCATTGAAGAATTACATATATTTACGACATTAAGGTTTTAAGTGAACATTATGATTTATAAGACATACCCTGAAATTCTATGCCTCCAATTCCGATATGGATCATATAAACTTTCACAAAATGCCAATGCATGGATTACAAATTCTTCAATAGATGTCTGATCTGCCAATTCCTTCTCTTTTTTTTTGCTTTTTAACTGAAAGTAGAGTTAAACATAAAATTGTATTTAGTTAAAAATGTTAAAACTGCTTAACATTCTTATCTACATCATTAAAAGACAACACCTTTCATTGATCATCTAATAAATCATTTTTATTCAAATAAACCTAAGTTCCAACTGAGTTTAAAGAGTCAGTTAATCATATGGACTAGATATAACCCTTCAAATGTTAAATATGGCCTAGGAAGAGTTTCAAATGGATACCCAATCATCTTTGCAAAAAAGAATATGTTTTCAATAAGAGGAATATTTGATGATAAATAATACATAAGTTGACAAATTATATCATTGTAAAAAACCATTTATAAAACAGTAATTTTTGATTAAAATAAAATATATTAACAGTTGCTTCTCTTTTAGATAATATGTTTTAAGATGTCTAAAATATATAGTTCCTAATGGTAACTTTAATTCTCTTCTCAATTATTACCTCCTCTAAAAACATTTAACTTTACTAATTATAATATTAAAAAAAAGGAAAACCATGGGGCGCCTGGGTGGCGCAGTCGGTTGAGCGTCCGACTTCAGCCAGGTCACGATCTCGCGGTCCGTGAGTTCGAGCCCCGCGTCGGGCTCTGGGCTGATGGCTCAGAGCCTGGAGCCTGTTTCCGATTCTGTGTCTCCCTCTCTCTCTGCCCCTCCCCCGTTCATGCTCTCTGTCCCCAAAGTGAATAAACGTTGAAAAAAAAAAAAAAAAAAAAAAAAAAAGGAAAACCTAGTTACTCTCAGTAGAGCAACAAAAGGAATATATTAATTCACACCTACTTGCTGAATGTAGAGTGTTGTCATAGTGATGACATGATTAATGTAAGAGCAAGTCCCAATTTCTTCCACATTAGACAGATTTCTGTGAGGAAAAACAAAGAATATTTATTACACATGAATAATGAGAAAAATGTATGCTCATGTATTCAAGCTGAATTTTGAAAATACATGTTGGCAAATGAAATATAAATGACATTTATTAAAACATAAAATCAATATGGTTATATAACTGCTTTCCCACTAAAACTGTAAAATACACCTCATGCAACATTTAACTACTACTATAAGCAGAAACATTTAAGAAGTACATGCTGATCAACATTTATTTATTATAGAAAAATTGAAAAATATCACAAAGCAGAAACAAAAGAGAAACAGTTATTTATCTACAGGATATCTGATTTCTTTAAAATTGTACTAAGTAGTTAACAGGACAAAAATCAACACACCAACTCATGTCTTATCACCTAAGTAAACCCTTTTTCCTCAACTGTTTTAATTCTTGTATTATTTTTCTAAATTTTAAGGATGATAAAGAGCACAAAATCAGCAAAGTGTCTACAGTTCTGGAAGAGCCTAAATTAGGAAAGAAACGTTTTAGCAATAATTACTCAATTTTTCCATGATTCCTGCAATCAAACGCAATGAACAATGAAGGAAAGGTGAATAAATGCACAGTAAATTAAGTCCCTGTTTGACTACTAATTAATTCTAAAATATTTATTAAAAAAATAGTACATACTATAAGAAATGTATTCCAAAAACAAGAGAGGAGGCATACAGTGCCCCTAACCCAACTGTTCTTAAATTCACATATGCCGGTTAATGTTCAATTCAAGAAAAATTAGATTGCCTAAACTCTTTGGAGTCAGAATTTTCATAAGTAAGTCTCAAGCTCTGTATTCCTATTAAGCTTCCCAGTTGATACTTATACACACCAAAATTTAAGTACCACAGACCTAATCAGCTATCAACCCGGAAAATACAGGCTATAAAATAATTATACTTTCTTTGGCAAAATTATAAAATTAAAGATTAGAGGGGCGCCTGGGTGGCACAGTCGGTTCAGCGTCCGACTTCAGCCAGGTCACGATCTCGCGGTCCGGGAGTTCGAGCCCGCGTCAGGCTCTGGGCTGATGGCTCAGAGCCTGGAGCCTGTTTCCGATTCTGTGTCTCCCTCTCTCTCTGCCCCACCCCCGTTCATGCTCTGTCTCTCTCTGTCCCAAAAAATAAATAAACGTTGAAAAAAAAAAAGATTAGAAATATACATTTCACAAATGATAATGCACAGCACTAAAAATGTATGTATGGTTTACAGGTGAGGACCACACAGAAAATACAGGTGCAACAAATTCTTGGGTTAGGTAAAAACTCCCATCACTGTCCTTACAGCAATTTTTGTTTTTTTAATCTTGGCTGAATCTCTGTACAACTAAGTATGGTAACTAAAAGGCTTTCCAATAGCGGCATCTGGCTCGCTCAGTCAGTGGAGCATGTGATTCTTGGTATCGGGTTGTGAGTTCAAGCCCCACAATGAGCATGGAGCCTACTTTAACCCACTAAATAAATAAATAAATAAATAAATAAATAAATAAACAAACAAATAAATGGTTTTCCAATATAATAAATCAAAAGCCTGTCACAGAAGGTGCACACAATCTTTAAAGCTCCAAATGAGCAATAAACACCATTAATAATAATAAATGCATTATTCTTTTGATAATTATTTAAAACCGATAGCTAGTTTGTTTATACAGGTACCTGCAAAGAATAATGAAGAACTTGACGAGCAAAACTGACAAAGTTTGTTGCTGTTCCTCTAACCCATCTGCCATTTTCTGAACACACTGTAGTAGCTGGATCCTTAGAACCTGCAGAATATTATCAGGAAGTAGAGATATTCCTGGAGGCACATCATCTACCCTACAATTAAGGGGAAAAAGTAAGAAGGGTGATTAAGTACAGGAAGAAAATCTTTGGCAGTTTAAAACAATTGCATTTTCACCTCAAATTCCTAAGAAGCTCTTTTATTTCAGGTGCTCAGTGCCTTCTCTGCAAGGCACCACCAGAAGATCAGTGTGACATTTTAGAAGATTAGTAGAGCAGAGTAAGTAGTCTTACTTCAGAAGAGGCTTACAGAAAAGAGAGTAAGAGAGTCTCTTTACTACCTTCAATTGTGCTATTTTCAAATAAAATTTTTAGAATGTAAATTAGTTCAACGTCTACTTAGAAATAAAATCTATGTGTATATATGTATGTGTGTATACCATTTCTAAAAGAAACAATAACTAGCAAATAAAAATGAAGTACCTATAACTAGTTTAGTATCTGTCAACTGCTTTACTAAATAAACAATATTCAGGTACCTATAGGTTCTCAAGCTATGTGGTCAGAAGAGGGAGAGAAGATAACCAGCACAAGGAAAGGAAATAAACAGATAAACAGATGAATAGATAAACAGATGGAGAACCCCAAGCAGGAGCATTAATACATTAAAAAAAATTTTTTTTAATGTTTATTTTTGAGAGAGAGAGAGAGCGCATGAGCAAGGAGGGCCAGAGAGAGAGGAAGACACAGAATCTGAAGCAGGCTCCAGGCTCTGAGCTCTCAGCACAGAGCCCAACGCGGGGCTTGAACTCATGAACTGCGAGATCATGACCTGAGCCAAAGTCAGACGCTCAACCGACTGAGCCACCCAGGTACCCCACATTAATACATTTTTAAGTAACATTTCAATTTTTTTCTAAGTTTTTTTGTTTAAGTAACATTTCAATATTTTGTGACAACTGGTTTTTGGATAAGACGACCATCAGTTTCTTTACAGAAAAAACCAACACTGGATATGACTGGCTATTCTCTCTCACAATTCCCCTGGAATCAAAGTGAAAAGACCTGTGTACTTAAGTTCCACCTCTGTCCCATGAAGCATTAATTTAATCTCTGAGGTGCCCTAATCTCTAAAATTATAATATCATCTGCCCTATTTCACAGGGTTCTGAAGCCAAAAGTCAATGTACATTTTTAGCTATGATATATGTAAGGAACTATAAAAATATAATATATTTTAAATATACCATCACTAAAGCCTAAGAATCTTTTCATAAACCACTAAATACTAATTTTCCTATCTCTATTAAGAAAAATACCCAATCACAGGGAACCTGGGTGACTCAGTTGGTTAAGTGTCAGACTTTTGATTTCAGCTCAGGTCATGATCTCCCAAACCGTGAGATCTCACAATTTGTGAGATCAAAACCTGCAATGGGCCCTGCACTGACAGTGCAAAGCCTGCTTGGGACTCTCTCTCTCTCTGCCCCTCCCCCACTCACGCTCGCCCCATGTGTGTGCGCTCTCTCTCAAAATAAAGAAAGAAAGAAAAATACCCAAACACAAAGGAGCACCATGAAGAGCTCCTATAATTAAATGACAATTATACTTGATAATAGTCTCTTCTTCAGATAAGGCTTAATATGAAGACTTACTACTATTTTTATACTGAGTATAAAGCTATTTTATTCATTGTAGCCAGAAAAATTTGAGGCACATTACCAATAGTCTCATAAATATATATGTTAATATTTTTAGCCTCTTTCTGACCACCCTGCAACATAAAGTGCTTTATAAGATAAACACTTGACTTTTATACAGAACTCACAAAGCACATTATCAAGGTTGCCAAATTCTATAACCACATCACAAAAACACATGTTTCATTTTAATCTGGGCATCACTTCACTTGTATTCTGGATTCTTTCATTCTCTCTTATTTATAGGTGGTACCAGAAAAACTCATTTTTATATATACTTTTTTCCTGCTAAAGAGCTAAAAAGAGGTGATTAGAAAAACCAAAGTAACTTCAAAATAATAAAGATTTAAATTTAAAAATATAACTGATTTTCAAGACTAAGCTAAACTATCCCTATTCACTTTTCCCAAAACATAAGTCAACAAAGAAACATGAGACTTCCTAATATTCAATCCTAGTTACTTAAAGGATGAGTTCCCTTTTTCCTGAGTTGTCCCATCTTCTATTTGCATTTTTTAAAATTTTACTAGACAGGAAAAAGTTAGCTTCTAGAAGAGAAATCTATTGTTGTTTTTACTAACACTCATTATAAAATTTGGGCTTGGTTAGAACATAACTTAGAGGTAAAGTTGAAATTTTTGGCCATGTTCCTAATGTGATGAAGATTTAAGAATTTGGAAGCATTTTCCCACCACCAGTACTTTATTGCCTCCAAATACTAAGCTCCTTTTGCTGAAATTTCCCAATCTCCAGAAATCTGTTCCACTCTTCTGTTTGGCTACTGAATGTCTGTATTAAACAGCTGCCCATTGTTGTCTCCATCTAACACAGGAAAAAGTCCAGCTTATATCTCAAGGCTTTAAATTCTGGTAAAAGCACTCCTTGTCTTGCATTATAAATTCCCTAACTTAGAAGTTTTAGAAAGTCAGTTTAATTTAAATGAGGATTATCTATGAGTTTCTTATCTTTAAGATGAATTGACTAGTTTTATACATCTGCCACAAAGTATTCACTTGAAAACTAGAAGTTTTCTATTAGTAAAATCTAAATTCATGGTGTAGTTTCCTGGCAGATTTGCAATAAAATTTTAAATAAGCCAACTAAATCATGAATAAAGCAATGTGCTGGCATTTTTCATCTGATTTTAAATATAGTGGCGATATACTTCTACACAATGTTTTTAGAAATGACCTCCCAAGAAAGAAGACATGTATAACAAGTGCATTTTACAAACCTGAGAAGACTTCATTCCAATATTCCAAGCATTCAAAGGCCCAAATCCTGACTCCCATTAAATCCTTAGGCTCATGATTTATTTTTCTTTTCATGTTTACTTATTTATTTTGAGAGAGAGAGAGAGAGGGAGGGAGGGAGGGAGGGAGAGAACATGTACATGCAAGCAGGGGAGAGGCAGAGAAGGAGAGAGAGAATCCCAAGCAGGCTCTGAGCTGTCAGTGCAGAGCCCAATGCAGGACTCAATCTCACAAACTGTGAGATCATGACCTGAGCCAAAATCAAGAGTCAGACACTTAAACAACTGAGCAACCCAGGTGCCCTGTTAGGCTCATGTTTTAATGTGAGCTGCAAATTATTAAAATAAAAGCACTTCTAAGCACAAAGTATAAAAATACTCTTTGAAGAGTAGAAATCAATAATATATAATATTGTTTTGAGCTCAAGATTTAACATTTTTCAACATTTAAAACCTGTTATAAATAGTCTAATACAGAACTCTGAAATGATACTTATAAATAATGAAGCACTAGTGCTTTCTGAGCATTAAGCACATCTTTTAAGTTCAGTGCCTTGGTCCAAAGCTCTAATGATTTCTTCTCTGAATTATTATTTTTTTTATATATGAAATTTATTGTCAAATTGGTTTCCATACAACACCCAGTGCTCATCCCAAAAGGTGCCCTCCTCAATACCCATCACCCACCCTCTCCTCCCTCCCACCCCCCATCAACCCTTAGTTTGCTCTCAGTTCTCAACAGTCTCTTATGCTTTGGCTCTCTCCCACTCTAACCTCTTTTTTTTTTTTTTTT
>NW_024412395.1:81787903-81825723 GCF_014898765.1 Herpailurus yagouaroundi | reverse complement strand
AGTTTCGAGAAGAATGCTGGTGCAATTTTGATTGGGATTGCATTGAATGTGTAGATAGCTTTGGGTTTCTCTGAATTATTAAAATTGCCTCTTAACTGGGCTTCCCTGTCTTCAGTCTCAATTCTTTCCAATTCAACCTCCTACTGCTACCAAAGGGACTTTTAAAAAACAAACCTGATCATGACAATCTCATGCAGAAAATAGTAGAGCCTCATATCTTCCATAACAAAAAATCAAAGTCCATTAGCAATGCATGCATGGCATTTCATGATCTGGCTCCTGATTCTCCAGACTCTACTCATCCATGCCCATCCTCTTACTGCGTATGTACATCCCCAAACTGCACTTTCCTCCTTGAAGATTTTTAATTCTCTCGATACTCTTTCTCATCGTCAACCACCACCCATTTCTCCCCTTCCATATCAATATATGTATAAAATGGAGTTCCTTTTGTGGCTAAAAGTGTCTAGTGCCTCCTCATTTCTCCAGCTTTTTACCCTAGCCAACCTGACCTCTCTTACCTAACATCTACAAGGTCTTCAAGATGGTTTCATATACAGTAAAAACTTCACCTGGGAAGTGATCTTATACTTTCACTTGCACTTTTCCACAAAATTTGAATTTTTCTCCCATTTTATGATATTTAAATCCAGCTTTGAAAACTTCGCCTCTTCCACGATATTTTCTAAGGCCTCTATAATAAAACCATACTTGTAAGCATAGTGCGTTCATCAGTCAGAGAAAAACAAATATCATGACTTCACTCATACGAAGAATTTAAGAAACTGAACAGATGAACATACGGGAAGGAAAGCAAAAATAAGATAAAAATAGAGAAGGAGACAGACCATAGACTCTTAAATACAGAGAACAAATTGAGGGTTGGTTGGTATGGTATTGGGTGTGGGGGTGGGCTAAATGGGCAAGAGGCATTAAGGAGGGCACTGTTTCTACATACCTGGTAGGCAGCTTTTCAAAGTCAACATCTAAGAATTGTTCATAGCTAGAAACAAAATTGTCCAACCATAGCTTCAGATAATCCGGATCTTTCTGGAATAAGAAAACCAATATTAAATATATGTACGTGTCAGGCAAAAAAAACATGCTTTCATTCCTATTAAGCAGATATGAAGTGACAAATCTAAAGAAACAATATTATGAAATCTCTTGAGTGATATTCAGGAAAACATAAGTGTGGTTTTAAATGTCTTTTAATGGAAAATACAAATCAAAGCCACACTGAGATACCACCTCATACTGGTCACAGTGGCTACAATGAACAAATCAGGAGACTATAGATGCTGAGAGAACGGGAACCCCCTTGCACTGTTGGTGGGAACGCAAACTGGTACAGCCGCTCTGAAAAACAGTGTGGAGGTTCCTCAAAAAATTAAAAATAGACCTACCCTATGACCCAGCAATAGCACTGCTAGGAATTTACCCAAGGGATACAGGAGTGCTGATGCATAGGGGCACATGTAACCCAATGTTTATTGTAGCACTTTCAACAACAGCCAAATTATGGAAAGAGCCTAAATGTCCACCAACTGATGAATGGATAAAGAAGATGTGGTTTAAATATACTACTTGGCAATGAGAAAGAATGAAATTTGGCCATTTGCAGCAACATGGATGGAAATGGAGGGTATTATGCCTAGTGAAATAAGTCAGTCAGAGAAAGATACCAAATGTTTTCGCTCATATGTGGATCTTGAGAAACTTAACAGAAGATCATGGGGGAAGGGAAGGGGCAAAACAGTTACAGAGAGGGAGGGAGACAAACCATAAGAGACTCTTAAATACAGAGAACTGAGGGTTGATGAGGGGTAGGGAAGAGGGGAAAGTGGGTGATGGGCTTTGAGGAGGGCACTTGTTGGGATGAGCACTGGGTGTTATATGGAAGCCAATTTGACAATAAATTCTATTAAAAAAGAAAAATAAATAAAATGTCTTTTAAGTATAGTGAACCCTCAAATGACTTCCCATGGAACTCACACAAAGAGCTATACTCTTAACAATGTCCCATAAGATTCTAAACAATTTTCCCTCCCCTATCTCTGTGATCTTATCCACTATCACCCTCTATTTCATGTCCCTGGCTGTTACTGGGACATGCCAGACATACTCCCACCTTATGGTCTTTTAATAGCTGTTTTCTCTACCCAGAAGCCTCTTCCCCCAAATACATGAATGGCTAACTCCCTCATCTTCTTCAAGTCATTCCTTAAATGGCATTCTCAAGAAAGCTTACTTTTACCCTTTCTTAAAACTGCAAATCTTCTTACTAACCTTCACCTGACCCTATTGTGTTTCCCCAGACTGTGGTGCTTTCTCACCTTCTACCATAACATATTATTTACTTATTAATTTATTGTCTGTCATTTCCCCTAAAATGTAGGCTTCACAAGTGCAAGGCCTTTCTAAGGGCTTACCATGAGCGACTTCTTTTTGTTTACTAATGGATACCAAGTGCTTAAACAATGCCTGGCACTGACCAGGTGCTCAATAAATATTTGTTCATGAATTAATGAGAAATACAAAATACATAAATAAAATAAAATCAGAGATACACCATTAACCTAAACATAAAAACTAAAACTAAACTCTTCTAGAAGAAGATATAGGGGGAGTACCTTTGCAACTTTGAGGTAGACAAAGATTTCTTGGCTAGGCCACAAAAAAAATCACAAACCAAAAATAAATTAAATAAATAAATAACTCGTAATCAAAATTAAAAACATCTATTCAGCAAAAGACACCATTAAGACGATGAAAAGGCTAGCCATACATGAGCTGAAAATATTCTTAATACATACACTTAACAAAGGACTTACACCAAGAATATATAAAGAACTCCTAAAAATCAATACTAAAAGGATAGCAACTCAACAATGGTCGGACACTTTACAAAAGGGAATACATAAATGACCAAATAGTGTAAGAAAGCATGATCAACAACATTAGTTATCCAGAGAAAAGCAAATAAAAATCAAATGGAATACCTATTACACACCCACTAGAATGGCTAAAACTAAAAAGTCTGACCACACCAAGTGTTGGAGATGTGGAGAAACTAGAACTCACACTTCTGGTAGGAGTATAAAATGGTATAATCATTTAGAAAATAGGAAGTTTCTTTTAAAATTAAACACAGACATACCACACGGCCCCTCCTTGAGAGAAAAAAATATATATAACTACAAAAACATACAAAAATATTCACAGATTTTTAATAGGCAAAAGCTAGAAACAACCCAAAATTCCATCAACCAGTTAACTGACAAAGAAATCGTGGTATATTCATACAGTGGAATGCTATTCAGGAATAACACTTAATAGACCCATTGATACAACAACAAATAGAAATTTCAAGAACAGGGGCACCTGGGTGGCTCAGTGGGTTAAGGCCTCTCACTCTTAATTTCAGTTCAGGTCATGATCTCATGGTTTCGTGAGTTTGAGCCCCACCTTGGGCTTTGTGCTGACAGTGCAGAGCCTGCTTGGGATTCTCTCTCTCCCTCTCTCTGTGTCCTTCCCCCACTCATGCACTCGCACTCTCAAAACAAATAAATAAGCATTAAAAAAAGATCTAAAATTTTTCAAAAACATATTGTGCAAGAAATACCAGGCATTAAAGTTTAGACACTGTAGGATTTCATTTATACAAACTTCTAGAGCAGACTATGGTGACAGAAATTAGATCACTGGCTGGCTGTCCTTCGGAGGACTACAAAGGGACACAAAGGGAACTTCCCTAAGTGATAGAAATGTTCTCTTATATAGTGGTTACACAAATGTTTGTTTGTATCAAAACATGAAATCTGACACTTAAAATTTGTGCATTTTATGGTCTGTAAGTTATATCTCAAAGTTTATTTAAAGAAAAAAGGATTCTTCAGAAATGTCGTTAAATATACACTGCATCATTAAAAATGATGCTCAGATTTATTTCCTTCCTCTCAATACTTCTTTACTGCAGTAAATTTCAATGATACTCAGAAGTCCTACTTAGTCATTAAATATTATTAGTTAGGCAGTGCTCTTGGATAAAGGGAACTCAAGTAATTTATTTCCCTAAAATAAAAGCATTACACTACAAATCAGAATTGCTAAAAGAATGTTCCCAGAATATGCAGAGACTGCTGACCTTTTGTGTATTTGTTTTTTCTATTTATATACTGTTCCAAAATCAGATCATGAATTGCCACTATCTACATGATGACTGAGAAAGAAAATGGAAATATCTCAGAAAAAGAACTACCTCATATGAGAAATTTTCTCAAGGGTTCCAATACTTGTTATTTTCATTTTCAACTAGCACATTATTCATTTTTTCATTTACTCATTTATCCATTCAGGATAGGATTCCAGAAATACAAGTAGGTGGAGTTTTCCTTACCATTGTTGCTTTTAATAAAGCATAGGATTATCTTTCTGTAAAAGTTCAATACAAAACAGTCTCATAACACCATAAAGAATTCATGCATTTCTCTTCATAGTTTACTTAGGAACTCTACAATATCTGGTTCAAAGTCTAAAGGTCAGGGTTACCAATTGGTTGTCAGGTACAGAGTTCTTCTAGGAATTTGAACAATCATAAGGAAAGAAATGGTACTTAAATCTGAATATGTTTTGTTTAGTAAAAGTAAGGCAGTTACAGTTTTTTGAGCACATGCCATGTGCTCAGTACTACAGCAGGTATTTGAAAAAAATATGTATCATCCCATTTACTCCTTAAACCTATCCAGAGGTTTCATTTCCCCATTCTGTAGAAAAGGGATGTTCTAGAATATATAACTTGTCTACAGTCATACAGCTAGTAATTGACAGTGCTGGGATTAAAGTGCAAGATATATGACTCCAACTGTGCTCCTTCCCCTACACTATACTGTCTTTGAATTATAAGCACTACTTTAGTGAGCAAATAAGAGGAAAAGAGTTAGGGTCAGTAAACTCAGGGCCATAAACAATTTAACACATAATACAGCCACATTCCACACAGCCTGACATAATTCTTAGAGAATCTACATTTTACTGCCAAAAACCATAAAAAGAAAGATCTCCACACACCCAGAAACCATATTAATTAAATTTCAAGCTTAGTCACTTTCATGGTTAAGAGTTTGGCATACTGAAACACCACAGTATGGTCTCTCTCTCCATTTGTACACTATTAATTAAATACAACCCACAAATGTATTATATACTGCAGGAACACTGGGGTCCAATTGTGTAGACTCTTAATACTTGCCCTGCTACTTTCTTAAACAAGTTATCCTATGTTTGCACATCAATTTTATCCTCTATAAAAATGAGTCTGATAGTATCTTTGTGAAAATTAAATAATCTATTTCAAGGGCTTAAAACAATGCCTAGCACAAAGTATATGCTCAAGTATTATTTTTATAACCTACGATGTGAAAAGAGCTAGGAAACTCACATAAAACAGGAATATTCTGGGCAACACATTTCAATATTTCATGATGCCCCTTGCCTAATGATTTTAATTGTATTCTTTTCCTATCAAATCTTTGTATTTATGGGCTGTGTGACTTTAGGCAGGTTACTTCATCTCTCTGATCCATTCTTCATCTATAATATTTCCTACCTCATAGAGTACTGAAGGCACTAAATGAGATAATATATGTAAAGCATTCAACAATGCCTGCCATTTAGCAATTACTCAAAATGTTTGTTACCATTAAGATACAGACTCTGCTATCAAGCTGGTCATAATCCAATGTAATAAGTAGTTATGAAATAATTACAAAATCACCTTTGATTTTGCAAACATTTGTCCAACCATCTGCCATTGTTTAAGACAGTCCTTCATTTGAACTGTTATGTAGTTATGTACTAGTGTTTGCAGTCAAATGCTCTACTACTGAGCTATACACCCCCTATGTACTAGTCTTTATAGCTTCAATTAATTTCTCCTCCCTATACACAGCTACTAATGGGATTTGTTAAATTTAAATCTAGTCATTTCTTCTCTCCTGTTCAAATACTTTCGATGGCTCCCCATTACCACAGCATGAGCTTTAAACACTGAGAGAGAGATATGCTGTCCAATAGGGTGGCCACTAGACAAATGCGATTACTTAAATTACATCTTAAGATCCACTCTCCGGTGGGGATGCTTTAGTAGGAAAGGGAATTAAAAGACCCATACAGGGGCATCTGGGTGGCTGAGTTCGTTAAGCATCCAACTTCAGCTCAGGTCATGATCTCACCATTATGAGTTCAAGCCCCACATAGGGCTCTCTGTTGTCAGCACAGAGCCCGCTTCAGATCCTCTGTACCCCTCTCTCTCTGCCTCTCCCCCACTTGCACTGTCTCTCAAAAGTAAAATAAACATAAAAAATTAGGAAAAAAAAAGGGAGACCCATACAATTTCACCTAGTTCTTAAGGGGTAAGTACAGGTAAGAATAAGGGAATACCTTACTTCCTTCATGCAAGGATATTTGGGTTGTAGTATTCTTTCAACTTTTAAAATTATAAACTTTTGCTCTTCCTGTAAGTGGCCCAAGGTGATCTCTGAAAATGGTTAGCTCTTCACATGACCTGGAAAAGCCCACAAATTCATGCAAATCAAGAGGTTCAAATCTTCGTGTTCACTTCAAGAATACATGTGAAACTGCCCAGGCCATCTAGGGTATGCATATCCAAAAAGCCACCAAGTATCTGAAAGCTGTCACTTTGCAGAAGCAATGGGTGCCATTCCAATGCTACAATGGTGAAGTTGGTAGATGTGCCCAGGCCAAACAGTGGGGCTGGACACAGAGTCGCTGGCCCAAAAAGAGTGCTGAATTTTTACTGCACATACTTAAAAATGCAGAGAGTAATGCTGAACTTAAGGGTTTAAATGTAGATTCTCTGGTCATTGAGCACATCCAGGTGAACAAAGCCCCCAAAATGTGGCATAGAACTTACAGGGCTCATGGTCGGATTAACCCATACATAAGCTCTCCCTGCCACATTGAGACGATCCTTACTGAAAAAGAGCAGATTGTTCCTAAACCAGAAGAGGAAGTTGCACAGAAGAAAAATATATGGCAGAAGAAACTGAAGAAACAAAAACGTATGGCCAAGAGTAAATTATGCAACAAATAAATGCAAATAAAAGTAAAAACAGAACACTGGTTGTCTTTATTATTAAACATATTTCAAGTATCCTCACAAAATGGATCAAATAGGTTTTCTTCTGATTAGAATTAGAAACAGATTATTCTGTTAGCACTGTGCCACTAATTTTGGTTCATAAACATGTTTTGAAAAAATAAATTTAATTTAATTTAATTAACTGATTAAATAAAAATAAATTAATTAAAAATAAATTAATTAAATACATAAAAATAAATAAATAAAACCATAAACTTTTAAATGCATATACATATTTTAACCAATACTGTGAAGCTTCCAACTTGCATGAGTTGCATTGTAAAAGTTCACTTAAATCAGTTACATTTATAATATAGTTTCTAACATCCTACCAAAAGAAGATAAATCCTGCCCCCCAAAAGAATCATTACTTTTATTTTTTTAATGTTTATTCATTTTTGAGAGACAGAGAGTGAGTGGGAGAGGGGAAGAGAGAGAGGGCAACACAGAATCTGAAGCAGGCTCCAGGCTCTGGGATGTCACCCCAGAGCCCGATGCGGGGTTGGAACTCACAGACCACAAGATCATGACCTGAACTGAAGTTGGACATTTAACCAACTGAGCCACCCAGGCGCCCCCCTCCCCCAAAGAAACATTATTAATGGTGATTCATCTTTCAGGCCATCCGTCAAGTTTTTCTAACAGAACCTAGCTACCTCAAAATACATTTAATAAATACATACCAACTAATTAACAGTACTAGACTCTATGGCTATCACGACAAGTAAAACATAATCTTAAATCAATTATACCTCAAAAAAATAGGTAATCTTATCCTCAAAGTGCTCATTGTTCCATAGAAAAGAGGCATAAACAAATAAATGCAAAATAGCACAAGAAGTGACGCAGTTATAAAAAGTACTGAAATAATAAAAAGGGAGTTATGGACCCTCAAAATTGTAAGTAACTGAGTAGCAGAACCACTCAAAAGTTTTTCACAGATCATTATAAGCAGATATACTCAAGGAGAGTATTATCAGCAAGATATTATCAAAGATGTACAAGACCTAGTTCTGTTAAATAAATAAATAAAACTGGAGAAGTCAGAATTTCCTGAGCAAGTACTTAGGAACACTGTTTACTATGATGGCAAATACAATATGAAGTTAGAAAAAAAGGAGAAAAACAAAGATGGCTGTGCTTAATCAAGTTTGAGAAGCACTAGTTAAGCAAAATTAAACACGATTTTTGACAATATATTATCTTTAAGATGAAATATGCCTTGGGGCGCCTGGGTGGCTCAGTCGGTTGAGCATCCGACTTCGGCTCAGGTCACGATCTCATGGTTCGTGAGTTCGAGCCCCACGTCGGGCTGTGTACTGACAGCTCAGGACCTGGAGCCTGCTTCAGATTCTGCTTCTCCCCTGTTCATATTTTGTCTCTCTCTCAAAAAGTAAATAAAGATTAAACAAAACTTTTTTTAAAAAGATGAAATATGCCTTGTGAATGGCATTGGAAGTGGTAGTTATAATGTGAAATTTTTAAGAACTATATAACCATGAACCTTATATTCCTGACTCATTAGTTTTATCAAAGACACAACTTATTTGGTTGATCTTTTCCATTACATGTATTATTTCATTAATTTCTAAAAAAATTTTATTAAACAAAATTTCAAACATACTTAGAAGTAGAGAGAATTGTATAATGACTTAGCTTTAATTATCAAATCATGCATGAACAATAATCTTTCACCTATATCCCCATTCTCAACTAGATCATTTTGAAACAAACACAACATCATTTCATCGACATTTCAAAACCTATTCCTAAAAGGAATTTGTAAAAAAATATGAAATATTATCACATCTGAAAAAATTAGCAGCTCCTTTATATCAGTTACTGTTCAAGTTTTCCTGATTTGCTTACAAATATTCTTTTTTTAACAGTCTGATAAGATCAGGACCCAAATAAAGTCCACAAATTGCATTTGGTTGGTGTATTTTTAGCTCTATTTAAACCTATGGGTTTCCATTACATTTACTTTTTTTGGCCTAATTTATTGGTTGAAGACACTGGGTCATTTGTGAAATAGTATTTCTCACATTAGGACTTTGCTGACTGCTTATTCTTAGGTCATTTGACATGTTCCTCGGCCCTCTATATTTCCAATTCATTAGTAGATCTAGAAACTATCAAATTTAGGTGGTTTTTTTTTTTGGCAAAAAACACTACATAGGTGTTGCTATGTATGTCCTTCAGAAGGTACATCTGATCATCATTTTCTAGATCTAGTATTTTATGAGTAATTTTTTTATAATAAACCTCCTAATTTCCTTGTATCACCATTACTACTAGAAAGATCTGCAAAAGAAACTGCTATTAACTTAATCTCATTTCCACGTTCCTAAGTAAGACTATATCCATTTACACATTATGTTTATGCCATTCATCCCAAGATGTTATATAATAGATAATGATTTATCAAAATTAAACGTACTCCTGGGTACCTGGATGGCTCAGTTGGTTAGGCATTTGACTCTTGATTTCAGCTCAGGTCGTGATCTCATGGTTCAAGGGTTCATGCTCCACATCGGGCTCCATGCTGACAGTGCAGAGTCTGCTTGGGATTCTCTCTCCCCCTCCTATGCTCACATGTGTGCTCTCTCTCTCAAAATAAATAAACTTAAAAAAATTTAAATACACCCCTTTTTATGTCAGCCTTCTTATATGCATATTATTTCCTCCAATATATAAAAAATAAAAATAAATGAGAATTTTCATATTAAAAATAACATTACAATTTGCCTCACTCTACTTTGTTCGGGTTTATTCTTGTCTTCTTGAAATGGATGGCATATTAATAATAAATCTCTGCATTACAAATTAAATTTAGGAGCTTAAACAATATTTTATCAGTTTTTTGGATCAAGAATTCAAAAGCAGCTCAGATGGGTGGTTCCTGCTCAGAGTTTCTCATGAGCCTTCATCATAATGAAGATGTCAAATAGGGCTGCAGTCATAGCAAAGCTTGACTGGGCTGGAAGAACTACTTTCTTTAAAAACCGTTTCTTTAAATGTTTATCTATTTTTGAGAGCGAGACACAGAACGTGAGGTGAAGAGGAGCAGATAGAGAGGGAAACAGAATCCGAAGCCAGCTCCAGGCTCTGAGCTGTCAGCACAGAGCTGAACTCGAGGCTCAAACTCACGAACCACAAGATCATGACCTGAACCAAGTCAGACGCCTAACCAATTTAGACACCCAGGCTCCCCTGGAAGAACTACTTTCAACCTCGTTCATGTGGTGGCTGGCAAGGCTTCAGTACTTCACAAAATGGGCCTCTACATAGGACTGCTCATGACATAGCAGTTGGCATTCCCAAGTGAATGATCCAAGAAAACAAAGAGTAACTGAGATGGAAATAACAGTGTCTTTTCTAATATCAGAAATGACATACCATCACTTTTGCCAAATTCTATTGGTCACCAAAGAACCCTGGTACAACATAGGAGAGGACTCTAAGGTTGGCAACCTCAAACGTCTAACTCATTAATTTTTAGCCTTTAAAAAAATTTTTTTTTCATCGTTTATTTATTTTTGGGACAGAGAGAGACAGAGCATGAACTGGGGAGGGGCAGAGAGAGAGGGAGACACAGAATCGGAAACAGGCTCCAGGCTCTGACCCATCAGCCCAGAGCCTGACGCGGGGCTCGAACTCACGGACCGCGAGATCGTGACCTGGTTGAAGTCGGACGCTTAACCGACTGCGCCACCCAGGCGCCCCAAACGTATTTATTTAAAGCCATAAATTCTCCTAAGTAATGTATAGCTGCTTCCTATCAGTTCTAAAATACATAGTTTTATCATTCAGGTCCCCCAAAATTCTAATTTTTATTATTCTTTCATCAAAGGTTTATTTAAAAGGGTGTTTCATGGCCTCCAAATTTTCCTTTTTAATCTATTTTGTTATTGATTTCTTCCTTCTCATTGTTAAATATACTCTATTATTTTGACCATTTCAAATTTGTTAAAATTTGCTCTAAGGTCTCCTGTAACATTTCTGTAAGTGTTTTGTGTGCTTGAAAGGAATGTATGTTGGGTATGGTGTTCTACATAAATCCCTTGTATCAAATTTGTCAATCCTATTGTTTAAATCTTGTATCTTTATGGATATTTTGTCTATTCAATCTATCAGTTAGTGAAGTTTTAAAAAAAAAACTACTAAATCAAGTCAAATAGAAAAAAAAACCCATATGTTCATTTGGGTTCAGAATTTGGTAATGTTCAGAATTACCCATGTAATTCTGTCAATGCTTGTTTTATTTTGAGACTATTTATAGGGTATACACAAATTTAAAATTGTTATATTTTCCTGGCTAATTGAACAGTTTTGTTTTGCTGAACATGGCTTTATTTCACTTTCCTCTTTGAAAAAATTTCATTGATTGGAAATAACAGACTGGTCAGTTTTTTCTTTAATGATGTCGACCTTTTCCCCTTCCACCATTATTACTGAAAAATCAGCTATTAATCTGTCATCCCTTTGAAGAGAGTTTTTCTCTGGCAGCTTTTAAGATTTTTCCCTTTCTCTGGTTTTCTGCAAAACCATTACGGTTTCACTATGCTGTATCTTGGAATGGAGTTATTTTTACTTATGCTGTTTGAAATTCAGTGGATATTCATTAATCCTGGAATGTTCTCACCTGTAATCTCTTCAAATACTACATTTGTCTCATTCTTCATCTCCTCTCCTTTACAGAGTCCAATTAAACATGTTAAACCTTTCCACACTAACATTCATATATAAATTTTATATATATATATATATATATATATACACACACACATATATATATTAATGTTTATTTAGTTTTGAGAGAGAGAGAGAGACAAGAGTGCAAGCCAGGGAGGGGCACAGAGAGAGGGAGACACAGAATCTGAAGCTGGCTCCAGGCTCTGAGCTGTCAGCACAGAGCCTGACATGGGACTCAAACTCAGGAACCTCAAGATCATGACCTGAGCAGAAGTCAGATACTTAACCGACTGAGCCAGCCAGGTGTCCCCTAGGTTATATTCAAAAAGAATTTAGGATCCCCCTTCCAATTCTCTAATTCTCTTCAGTTGTCTAAACTCATATTAACCACATTCACTGGTTTTTAATTATTGGGTTTCCCCTCCAACTTCTAGACAGTCTATTCCTTTTTTTAAAACTCTTTGTAAAAGTTCACATATCATATTTGATTCTAAAATTCTTTTACGTTTTGGTATCTTTGAAATCTGAATACATCTTATAATTGCTGAGAGGCTGCTGTTAAGACATTTGTCAATGCCTGTGCAAAACTAGTAACAGGTGTTTCATATTGATAACCTTTTACTAGATTTGTGTATATAGTACTACATGTTGAGTTTAACTGCTATTCAAAATGTTAAAAAAATTATACTTTGATTAGGCAATAAAATGAAGTTATTGTGTATACAAAAAAGGCATGAAAACAGCAGCAGGGTATAATTTGACATTAATGATACAACTATTCATTACTGTAGAAATAATCACAATTTTATGTTTTATGGCAAGGCAACCACTAAGTGCTTTACAAAGTTGATAATGGGAGATACACTCAAACAGAGGAAACAGAAATACATGCCAAAGAATTAGCTACCACATGCCAATTAATGCAAATGAAGACAGGAGTATCTGCCAAATCCCTTGGAAAAGATGAAAGAAATTTCAAGGCAACGAGAGCCTGGTATGGTTGATTCATATATCATGAATTAAAGTATTAAGCTGCAATTTGAAAAAATATTTGGTATCTGCACTCAAAGTTTCTTCTTCCAAAGGGACTGCACTTGCTTTTACCAAGCACCAGACTAGTCTGCATGACTTGAGGCTTTTTGAACTAGAATAAAGGATACATCTGATTTGCAAATCCATAAAAGCATCAACTTGTGGGAACATCACCTCAGGGACTTTTCACCTTTTGACTCTGCTTAACACAAAGACATTTTTCCCTGGAGTCCCCACAGTGAAGGTGGAAGAGTGAGGTGGGTTGGCTTTCAGTTGATCTTTACCCCAAGGGTGTACAACTTTGAGAGTCATAAGGGAAAATCTTAGACTTCTCACTCTGATTAGCCCTTGGCTTTGCTTTCTTCCATCCACAAGACCATGAAAACAAAGGCTCAAGTTCACCAGGAAAAGTGGCTTCCATTCTCCATGTATCTAAGTTCCTGCTTTCACTAAGATTTAGCTTCATAATGCCTTACCGGCTTGCAAGCTTTTCAATGCCATTAAGATGCTTCTTAAATTTTATTCAGAATTGTAAATGACTTTCAGAAAAAGGGTTGCTCCAACAACCTGGCTTAATTTACTACCAAAAGGATTGTCTTTACTAGGTCACTTTTCCTTTGTATAATGTATATGTGCTTGGAACATGTTCTGTGACTATTACACTACTATCTATTCTTTAAAATCTTGACAAAATCCTGTCTCTCTAAGCAATTTTCCCTAAGGTCTCACATCAAGGCCTACCATCTAAGTGGAAAACTGACTTTAGTTGGAAAAGCAGGCCCACAGATGAAGTCAGTCAATTAAACAGATAAAAGATACAGAATTTTGAAGGCAAGTCTGTCATAGATTGAAAGATTTGGAAGTCATTTTAACACAAAATAAAAAGCAATATTCAAATAGAGGTCTACATAAAAAGTAGGCTTAGAAATACACCAATCCCTAGAGAGAACGGTTTCAAATTTTACTTTAGGTATTTCTTTAAAAAACAAAAAAAAAAAAACAAAACAAACAACAACAACAAAAAAAAACCTAGTCATTCAGATAACTAATGGAGTTCCAGGTTTGATCAACATAATATAGAAAATGCACAGTTAAAATTAGCAAGACTTGAAAAAGCCAACATCTGGATTGTTGAAATGTCAAGTAGAACGTGATTTGTTGCATTAATTTTGTGTTCATCTTGAAGTTTCACACATGGTAGATAAAGAAATTTCTGGTTCAGGTGTTTTTGGGAAATCAGTCAAGTGATTGGATGTCGACAGCCAGGAAGGTTGTGCATACACAGGAATACAAAAGAACTCTCTGTAGTTTCCTTTTTAATTTTGCTATAAATCTAAAACTGCTCCAAAAGTTTATTAATTAAACAAAAATTTTTAAGAGGAAAATATACCCTTAAAGGGATAAAATTACAGTAAATAACATGTGCATACAGCAGATACCCAGTAACTAGTTGATTTAGACTAAACTGAATTCTTTTCTTTTTTTTTTAAGATTTTTTTAATTAACTCAGTTTTTTACATAAGCTCACACCCAACATGGGGCTCAAACTCACAACTCTGAGAGTCGTATGCTCTTCTGACTGAACCAGCCACGTGACCCTGACTACAGTGAATTCTTTAAAAAAGAAGAGCCTACCATTATGTGTGTATTAACTAACTATAACATTGATACTTTTTAAGTGGAGCTTAAAAGTTTAAAATAATGTTGAAGTTTCATGTCAGGTTGAAGTTTTTCAAACTTATTATCTTAATATCATTTGTAGTAGTAAATATAATTAACACAGACTTTTCAATCACATCCATAAAATACTTTAACTGAAATTCTCTGAATGAAATTTTTACTTTCTATATGTTTGTATTTTCCATAATTAACTGTATCTTAAATTAAAAAAAAAATTTAATCCCAGCATAAAACATTACTACTTTTCATAATAAATTAGAAAATTCATATTCTTTATCCCTAAAATGAGGTTCACTAAGAAAACTGAAATTTTAAAACTGTACTTAAATATATTTTGACAAAAATCCTAAGTCAGAATTATTCAATAAATATATAATTCACCTCATAATGATATCATAAATTAAAATAGAAATGATCTCTCCTACTACTCAAATGTTTAATGTTTAATGTCAGGAAAGATTATATGTAGTTAAATGTATAATACAAAACTACTTTTAATACTTTTTTTTTTTTTTTTTTGAGAGAGAGAAAGAGTGCATGTAAGAGAGAGAATGAGCAGGGGAGAGGGGCAGAGAATCTTAGGGAGGCTCCATGCCCAGCATGGAGCCTGATGTGGGGCTCAATCTCATGACTGACATCATGACCTGAGCCAAATCAAGAGTTGGACACAACCAACTGAGCCACCCAAATGTCCCAAAACTACATTTTTTTTACAGAAGAAACTGTTGTGAAATGCCTGAATGACTTTTGTTACAAATAAATACATGGATCAGTTAATCCTCTGGTTCACTGTGAGTACGAGCTTGAATCTAAACATAAAAGAAAATGTTGATACTCCTTATAGGTAATAACAAGTTATTTTCAATATTTTAGAAGACAATATAGTCCAGGGGCACCTGGGTTAGGTGTCCAACTCTTGATTTCAGCTCAGGTCATGATCCATGGTTCGAACTAAGCCCATGTTGGGGTCTATGGTGATGGCACAGAGCCTGCTTGGGATTCTCTCTCTCTACCCTTTGCCCACCCTCTCTCTCTCTCAAAACAAATAAATATTAAAGGACAGTATAGTCCATGTAAATATATGTAAAAGCAGAGCTTCCCCAATAAAAGAGAAGTGGCATATTATAAAGTGAATTCCATTCTTTGTAGTAAAAGATGAGGAAATCAGTGTTGCTAATTATTGTCTGAATTCTGACATCATCAAAGGAATTATGGCAGATTTCAATCATTTTACATAGTAACCCACATTGTACAAATTTTGAATGACCAGAATAAAATTGTCAGAAAAAAAATTCTATTTTCACAAAATAAATCAAAAGTTTTTGTGAAAGCCTCTGAGTATAAACAGAAAAGTAGATAGGCCAAACACTTAAATTCATAAACTACAAGGCACTAAACTTTGACCTATAAGCATTGTATTTTACGTATTTTAAAATGAAGGACTACTGAGATTTAAATGCAGCAGCACCTGCTTCCAAATGATTCATAATGATTCTAATGAAGGAGAATTTTTAAATGGCAGCTACTACCTACCAATGATTAAAGCAAGTTATGATCTTTTCACACTAAGTCTTACTATTTTTCTGGAACTCAGGAATAGTCTGATCATCCACATCTTAACATGTACACACACACAAAAAAGTACTTTTATAATATATTGTAATAGAACAAACCTGCAATAGAAATGTCAAAAGTATACCTAAAAATGAATAAAGTAAAACATCATTTATCTACCATAAATGTCATCTATGAGTAAAAGAGGTTATACATACACATCTCAGTCCCAAAGTCTGAAGCTAACCAAATAGAAAATCCCAGCCTTTTCCCCACTACAGTGAGGGAGAAGACAAGTATGTATTTTATTTCAAATACTACAGAACATCATGTTGGAATTATTGGACAACACAGACGAGAGAAAACAAGTGAAGGCAGAAGAATTAGAAAGTGGACTCCCCATTTTCTATAAGGGATTTCCTATATGCAAGAAGCCAGATGAGGGAGTTGTTCAGTCATAAGAAACTACAGTCTCCAATGCCCTTTGGATGTACCAAAAAAATGATAGAAAAGGTACAGTACGAAGATCAATAGAGAACAGTAGCCTGTGCAGCCACTCCCAAGAAACAACCAGAATCAAATCATGAAACATTCCTTCTTTGAAGGTAAAAGGACCAGGCAACATTTGCCCAGTTTTCAGAACTGCTATGGATCAAAGCCTCCTATATGCCTCCCATTCTTTCTTTTTCAAGAGTCTTTATTGTGGCATTCCCATATCGGTTTCACCACTCTATATTCGATTTATGGGTGCTACATATCAATAGCATCTTCTGAGGTCACAGGTTTCAGTATCAATAAAAACCAGAATTGAGCCAGATCTTGGATTTCAACTGATACCATGATTGGATGAGACTTTTGAAATTCTTAAACTGGGCATGAAGTAGATTTGTATATAGAAGAGAGATGAGTAATTGAAACCAAAAAATCAGACTTTGATAAACTAGATTCTTAGTTCCAAATTTCACTCCCTTGTAGTAAATTTGCCATGTAATTTTGCAATAGGGAAAAGAAGATGGAGAAAAGGCAAAGTAGCAGCATTATGTCAGATAGTGATCAAGGCTTATGTTTCTGAAACAGGTCCAAGAACTCTGGGAGTTATAAGAAATAGTTCTGGGTCCGTAAGTTTCATACAAAAATTTGTTAAGTTTGTGTTCTCATTTCTATTAATTTTCAAGTTAATTTAAACATAGTAAGTTGACTACCTTGTAACTAGTACTCAATTTCAGTGGTCACATTCACATTGCTACTAAATGATCATCAGTGACTACTCAATTTGTAGAGCTGTATTTTTCAAATTACAGATGACATCTTGGCAATCTGAAAATTTTCAGATGTTCTAAAATCATGCTACGCAAAGTGTGGTACAGAAACCAATAAAAGTCCTTGGCTAGAGAAGAAAGTCAAAAGTAAACATTCTCAAACTTTAATAGCAGCAGTTTAGCAGTAATTTTAAGCCTGTTGAAATTAATTTAAAAATTAACGACATGGCGATTTGTATTTTTAACATCTTTATCCCCATTTGTTGAAGAACTACTTTGCTAAAGCCACTAATAATCTCTTAAATATCAAATCCAATATATGCTCCATAATGCTTTTATTTATTGCCAGATTGAATGACAGTACCGACTACTCCCTTCTTTATAAAAGCCCTCTACTTGAGGCAACCACTCACTCCTGGTTGTCCTTCCACTCAAACTCCTTACGAACTCTTCTTCCTCTATCCTTCTCTTAAATGATAATGTTCTGTAGGACTCCCTGACTATGACCTTCTTCTCTTATGTTCATATAACTCGTCAATAATTGCCAATTAAACCTGAATGTGCCAACAAAAAACCCTGACGATTATTTTAGAGTTTTATCTTTCACTCATGCTCTTTCTACACATTTAAGTACTATCAATTCTACTTTCTACCAGGGAAATTTAAATTTTGATATTCAAAAGGAAAGAATAAGAAATATTCATGCATCTTAAAACTTTTTATAGTAGTACATAAGCTCAAGTCAAATCACAAAAGTAATTAATATTCCTTTCCTAAAGGCCACTTCCATGTCTGCTAATATAAAATATTCATTTTTTGCTTTCACATTTCCTAAAACAAACACGTAATTGGTAAGCACTACCACTGAGTTGCTAACAATTTTCTCTGTTTTGCTTAAGGTCAAACATTACTTTCCTTACATTAAAAGTCATTATTAAACCACAGAAAATTAAAAGCCATTTTATACTTTGCATATACTGGAGACTTATTAAATGTAGACTAATTATGAGGGTTGATGTATATTGAGGCATCTTACTACACGGTTCATTTAGGATTATAATTAAATTGTAACTTTTTCATTAGAAGAGTTTATGTTCATTTTTTCCAAATCTATGTATAAAAAGAAGTACTTGCTTTTTTATCTGAGTAAAATACTTCTATATTCTATTTTCTTTATGAAGCAAAACTTTTATTCTGAAAAGGAAGTTTACTCTGAGCTCATTGCAAAACTATCTATTTCAGTCATATTCCAGATATAGCAGGACAAAGGGCAACAGCAGGAAATGGAGCATCACCAAGGTTCAAAACAAACTTGGTTTAGAGTAAAAAAAGTTTCATATTATTATTAGGAATAATTAAGCACTATGCTTGAAAGAAAAAAAACAAAAACAAAACAAACAACAAAAAAACGATTAAAAATTAAGATACTGAGGGGTATACCTTCATCACTAGATAAAAAGGTGAGAATACTGTTCTCTATTATTATCTTAAATAAAGGCAAAATGGAAGTAATGATACATACTCTTGAGCTCATATATGTATCTTAAAACTACTAATAAAGACTACATTTTATGTTTCTTACCCTTACAGTACATTTAAATAAAATCAATTCATTTTTTTCTCAACAATTTTGAAACAGATGAAAAAAGTTATTTTTTTTCCACTTGACAGATGAGAAAACTAAAACAAGAAGAAATTATGTAACCTGTTTTTAGGTTTTTTTCCTTAAGATCAGATGCAGAATTGGGACTAAATCTTGGCTCTAATTCTGTAGCTTCATAAAATTTTTCAGTGTAAAATTAGCATCAAAAAACAAAACAAAAAAAGGCAAATGACAAAAATGAACCTTGAATTTTAACCCACACTGCCACATTTCGAATGTCATGATGCTTTTGAGTTACCCTGTATCTTTTTAGTGACTTAATGTATTTGATACTTTCCACTGTTACACAGAACAAAAATAACTTAATCTTACCAAACAATTTGAGAGGCTCAGTTTTTCTTCTGCATAGTCTGGTGATCAACTGTAGCATTCCCAAGAGACTAAATGTTTAACAGAAATATATCTTAATGCCTATCCAAGGGGAGTTGAGATATGGACTTTATGATACATACATGTCGTTATTTGCAATATATGAATTCCAAAAAGGATGATGTAGAGATGAAAATCATTCTCAGCACTGTCTCTCTTACCATAAACACATTATGTGAAAAAACAATGTGAAAGGATACAGAGAATAATATTATGTCTACTATAGATAGTATGAACTAAAAATCTTTAGATATTAAAAAGCAAATCAAATTTGCCTTCAATACTTAAGAAAAATATACTCAGACAAGAAAAGTATGCTTAGACAACAAGTAGTTAACTACTAAACTAAAATCCAGATACGTGATTAAACATGTTCAAATTAATGTTTAACTTATAAGAGCTATATGAAATGCACTGTTAATAAAATCCTTGACTCTGGGTGACCATTTGGAGACAAGAAAAGTTCAGACTACATAAGCTGGTAAAAGAATCTATAGTAAGCAGGAATATTGGGTGTCCAGAAATCAGCCAGCCTATATTATACAATAACTACACGAGGTTAACAAATAACCTAGTAGGAAGATGCATGTTTCTAACAATGCAATTAAATCGTGTTCCTAGAAGGAGAAAGTGAAAAGTTAGACCTGAAAGTTTGGTTAAAAAAACAAACTGCCAAGTTTTGTACCCAAATTATTTTCAAATATGAAGTTTCATACATGAGAAGACATCTGCCAAAAACTGAAACCAGTAATTTACTTTAATCGTACTTGAAAGACTTTAATCTAAGGTTTACAACTGAACCCAGACTAACAGGTAGAAAACATATTTATACATTCTCTTTTCTTTTGCCTAAGCAGTATTATCCAAGCATTATTTCTGATAGAACCCTATTTAAACACCTACTCAACTTTTATAATTCTCAGTGGCAACTTTTAAAATATCACCTTATATAGAAACAATAGGATAGTACCTTAATATTGATCTATGGCTAAGACACTGCAAAATACGTATGCTGGTCAGCACTGTGACAAATATGGAGAATGTCCTAACCTTACTGCTTGGAAGCTGACCTTCATAAATCTTTGAAGCCATCTTCTTTAATCAGATATGTATACAATGTTTGGTATGGATAACACACCAACTAGGGCAGAAAAATGGTAGACAATATTTAAATTTTAATCAGTAAAGATGAATTTGATACTCAAGAAAAATAATCGATCAACTTGGGAGGAGGCAAGTAAATCAAGTCATTATTCTGAAAACAAAGAGAAAGAATCAAGTATCTATCTTGCCTGCCTTCCCTTTAAGGAACTGTCATCAACTGATGAGGGGACATTTCTCTATATGTTCTGCTAATAATGAAATGACAGAACTGAAGTATCAGTTTTGTAAACTCCTAATGAAATAATTACCACATGTAGGTATAACTCATTGATAGTGGAGACACATGAATTATTCTAGCCTCCCCCCACCAAACAGAATGTGAATCAGCCATGTCTCTATATCTGCCAGTTTGCAGATACCAGGAAAAAAGAAACAATTAATTAAAATGAAGGAATTAAACCCAGCAAAACTGAGACTGAGGAAAACTTTAATGTCAAAACCTGGTTTCTTCAACAAATAAATAGAAGGAATAAAAAGTATGCTGAGGGGGAACCTATAGATTAAAAGATTTAATAGATATTTTCAACAAAATATGATGTGTATCCTTTGTTTAAATATTGAGTCAAACAGCAGGAAAAAAACACATTTATGATACTACCAGAAAAGTTTAAACTGTGCAGATATTTGATGACTTAAAGAATTATTGTATTGTGCTTATGTTTTTAAGAGTTGTTTTCTAGATACACTTTTTTTAAATTTTTCAATGTTTTTATTATTTTTATTTTTGAGAAAGAGAGAGAGAGAGAGAAATGTGAGCAGAGTAGGGGCAGAGACAGAGGAAGACACAGAATCCAAAGCAGGCTCCAGGTTCCAAGCTGTCAGCACGGAGCCTGATGCGGGGCTCAAACTCCTGAACCTTAAGATCATGACCTGAGACAAAGTCGGACGCTTAACCAACTGAGCCACCCAGGTGCCCCTACCCCTGAATTATTTTAAAGCAAATCCCAGACAACATCATCTTATCCATAAATATTTAAAAGTATATCTAGGGGCACCTAGGTGGTTTAATCGGTTAAGCGTCTGACTTCGGTTCAGATCATGATCTCGCAGTTCATGAGTTTAAACCCCACATCAGGCTCCGTGCTGACAGCCTGGAGCCTGGAGCCTGCTTTGGATTCTGTGTCTCCTTCTCTGCCTCTCTCCTGCTCACACTCTCTCTCTGTCTCTCAAAAACAAAAAATATATATATATAGGGGCACCTGGGTGGCTCAGTCGGTTAAGCATCCGACTTCAGCTCAGGTCATGATCTCACAGTCCGTGAGTTTGAGCCCCGCGTCGGGCTCTGTGTTGACAGCTCAGAGCCTGGAGCCTGCTTTGGATCCTGTGTCTCCCTCTCTCTCTGACCCTCCCCCATTCATGTTCTGTCTCTTCTCTGTCTCAAAAATAAATAAACATTAAAATATATATATATATTTTTTTTTTTAAATAATTCAGGGGTAGTGGAAGGTTACAGATGAAACATTACTGAACATGAAGTGGTAATTACTGAAGCAGGGTGACAGATACAAAAGAGTTCACTATACTATCTTCTCTATGCCCACTTCAAATCTTCCATTAAAAAAACTTAAAAAGGAAGATGAACTAAAAAGGTCTATATGACAATCCGTAAGAAGGACAACAAAATAAATGCATGTCCCTCAGAGGTCAAAAAAAACCAAATGAAAATCTTAACGGTAAATTAGGCAAGCATTCTCGCTGTATACACACATACATATGTACACACACACTCTTACGTGAAAAATGAGAAACTGTGAGACCCAAAGAGGTAAGTCTTGCTCAAGGTCACAAAACAAAACAGGAGCAGAGCCAAAACTAGACCTCACAACTGCAAGCCCAGAAAGAGACTAAGTTGGAGCTAAAAGAATATCTGAGGAGTCCTGAAGTAGTCTGAAAGCCCATCAAAGGTGTAAAAAGAGTTTAAAAGTTAGGTGAAAAAAACAATCCCGTGGTTAGAAGGGCAATATGCTTGAGCGAGCACTAAGACTAGAGAAAAGTATGGAGAACAACTGGGTACCTGGCAATCATCCTCACCAGGGAGCAGAAGTGTTATATATATGAGGTATGTTTGGAAACTACTTGAATTCAAAGTGTTTGTAGAAAAGAAAATTGTCATCTAGTTTACAAGTTTAAACATGAACTAATGAAACATAAAAATCATTATTTTAATAACAATTTTTGAAAAAAGCTGAAAAAGTTTAAATCTTAATAAGTACACAACGAACTTAAACATAAAAATGGGATTTATCTTCCTGTCCAAAAATAGGCTTCAAAATTTGACCATGAAGGGTCTTCATTATTTACTTAGACATTTTCATAAAAGAGTAAGGATTCATATTTATATTAAAAGTTATAAAGAATAAACCTGTGTATGCCAACAAATTATACTATCTTTTCTTTTTTTTAAAGATTTTATTTTTAAATAATGTCTGCACCCAACGTGGAGCTCGAACTCACAACCCTGGGATCACAAGTAGCATGCTCTACTGACTAAGCCAGCCCAAGCACCCCTATACCATTTTTTGAATAAGCACAATGACAAAACATTAACTCCACCTAGAAACAAAAAAAGTAATGAATAAGACAATGTAATCGCATTTAACTTTTGTCATTCTGAAAATGTAAAATCTAGTATGTCTGATGTATTTTTAAATAAGTCATTTTTAAACTACCACTCATACTAAAATGCATTTTAATTTTTGGCTGACACGTGTTAGTGACTATTTCCAAAAGTGGTGAATTCAATTCCTTTTTTATTAGAAGAGTGGTCTATTTTTAAAAACACATTTCTGGCATTAAATTACACAAGACTACAAAGCTTTTTTTAAAATCCGTATCAAACATTTCAAAGTATATCCTTCACTAATTATAAGAAATACCAAACCAGGAAGTCAAAGAAAATTCCAGGGTGACCTCTAAAATTCAGTATTAGAGATAACTAAGATCATTTGTTAAAGAATAACTTGTTCTTTAAAAAGCTGAAAGTATAAAAAAGGAGTCTGAAGGGGGATAATGCAGAAACAGAAGCTGAGACTTGAGAACTTCACCACAGACTTAAAGTAACTTAAGCAGTAAATTAGAGATGTTTCTCTGACCCTTGCCAGTATCTTCAAAGCAGTAATGTAGCTCCTCTCTTGAAAAACATGTTTTTCAGTACCCTTCTCCTTAATATCAAAGTTAACATGTAAAATCACATAAAGACCAAGACAGAAAACATTATTTTTGAATGAGAAAATGAAAAATATTAAGGAATCATCCTGGATAAAAACATGGACTTGACTCAGGCAGTTCTGCTTCTCAACAGCCCCTTTAATTTCTGCATCAATTTTCTTACCAGTAAAAAGGGATAAGTACAATAGCCACCTCCCAGGATTGTTGTGAGGATTAAATGAGACAATACTCATAAGGTACTATCAGTAAGCTTGTAGTAACCGTCTCAAATCAATAACATTTTTACATAATGAATAACATTTTTTATACTATTTAAAAGGTTAATTATAGGAAAAAATGCTGAATGTTCTTCTCATAAAAATATCTCTATCCTACCCCTACTTGTGGGAGAAAAAGAAAAACACAAAAATAAAAATTTTATTTTTCTGCTAAGGTCATATTACTTACATAACTTAAAATCACTGAAGAAAAATAAAAACCACACCCTAGAGGTTTAAAAAGGGTGTCAGTATCGTGTATGTGTTCAAACCTGCGAAAAGTGGAAAATAGAAAAATCCATGTTGTTAAATTCTGGGTCATTACTATAATACTATGCATTAAAGTGATAAGGCCAGTCACAAAATTTTACAACAAAGTACTTTAAAACTTAGAAATAAAAAGGAAAGCAGTTACCTTTGTACAATAAAGCATCCAAAGTTCAAAGAGCCTCTCTCTAGATGCCATTCTGGCTTTCACTCTGGCACTTTAATTTTTCCTCCAAAAAAAAAAAAAATTATGTTCACGACCACAGCATGTTCATTTTATTTTCCAAGTTTTTCAGCCATTACAGTAAAGCTCAAAGCAGAAGGGAAAACAAAAATAAGTGAAATCAAATGGGCTGTCTTCTGATCAATAAAATTCAGTTCTAGCAGTCACTCCAACTTATCTTCATCATGGTAGTTGGGAGATTAAATAAATCTGTGAAAGACAAAAATACGCAAAAAGTTTGCTAGAAAAAGGGGCCATAATAAAAACTGTCGATTTATCAGAACTATAGATTTATCTACTTCACTTCCTGCAAACAACCAGGTAAGCTTTTATACTGACTGATTTTACAGAAAGTGGTGCTTCGGGGAAACATCACTGCTAACACAATACTTCACATCAATATAAAGTTAGAATTCTCTAGCGCAGACCCTAAGACAAGTACTCATAACCAAAAATGCGTCCAGTGATAATAAACCGCAAAACACCGCTGCCATTCATATTTTCTAGAAACAAAAAGAAAGCCACACTTACTAGTGCTATATTTCAAAGACAAAGAATCCCTTAGAATATTCTAGTCTGCTTAAGACTTGTAGGGAATGTTTGTCGTTGAGTTGCAGGGCAGGGCGTGGGGAGGAGGGTGAGGAATTCCTGGTTTGTTTGTTTTAACAATTCTCGCAGGGTGAAAGCCAACCTGCCCACCTGGCCTCTCTACCTCTACCTCAGGAAGAAAGGAGCACGCACTGGCAAGGTAAACACTCCGGGAAAGCTTCCCAGTGTTTTTAGGGATCTTTAAATTTCCTCCTCGCAACCCAGACAACGGAAACAGAGGCAAACCTAAGGTGTGCAAGCTGCCAAGAGAAGCTTTGGAAATGGTGCAGTGCGAGCTCCTCCGCATCCTCCGACCCGCTATGCACGCCCTGCAGACCGCACTGGGACACACCCGGGTCGACCTCGCCCCCTCATAGCCACCACAGACTCTACAGCGCGTTCCCCACCACGCACCGGGGACCCTCCCACGTCTGCCACGCGGCCACTTCTTCGCTACGACCCGCTCCCCGTCACCACGCTCACGTTGGGGGCTACGCCAACGCCGCCAGGCCGACGTCTAACTTACTTCCCTCGCCCCCTTCCCCAGCCGTGTCACCTCACCTCGCAGCAGGGAAGGCGGGCGAGAGGAGGCGGGGCGACGACGGCGCGAGGCGGGGAGCGAGGGCCTGAAGGAAACAAGGGCGGGGCTATCCTCTCGGCTAATAACTCCGGCCTCTAAGGATTTAGCCGGCCCCGGGGCAGTCGCTATTCATTGGTCGCGCAGGCCGGGGGCAGAGTGACTTGAAGCCCCGCCCCAGCATTCCTGCGCATTCGCAGTCGACCGGGCTCCCGAAGATTCGGGGGCTGGCGCCAGCCGGGACGTTCCAGTCAGTCTTCCCAGGCTGGACGAGTAGGATGACAGACGTGCTGACGCTAATACACCGCCACTCCTGGGGCCGGGCAGAAGTAGCCTTTGGCTGATGGCGTCATTTCCGTGACTCATTTGAGGGCGGAGAATCCTGGGGTGCTCCCTAAAGGGGGTTTTGTTTTGATTTCCTGTAAAAAGGGGATTGGTCTTGGTAGTGTATAATAACAAGAAAACAGACAACTATCCCCACACCCTGAAAAAGAACAACAAAGTCTTTTCCTTCATCTCGCTTGTGCTTTCTACTTCCGCAGTCATGAAATGTCCAATACAAAGTGCTTATTTTAACACTACTGAAGGCTTCAGAAGAGTTTTTGCTTTTTCAGAAAAACAAGACAAACGGCTGCGTTTACTAGACATAGACAACTTTCAGGAGATTTTTGTCGGAAGGGGATGAGAAGGAAGACATACAAGATAAATCACCTTTGGTACACCTAAACATTTAAAAAACTTTGTATTAGGAAAATGTCAACTCTATACAAAAGTAAACTAGCATAATGAAACCCCGCATACCAAGATTATCAACTAATTAATGTCCCATCTTTTCATCTGTACCAAAACTTGGCAAACTGTGAACAGTAAATATTTTAGGTTTTGCAGAGTGTCTTGCTTGGTACGTATTTTTAAAATAATATAAGAGTGGGGCACCTGGGTGGCTCAGTTGGTTAAGCCTCCAATTCTTGGTTTCGGCTCTGGTCATGATCTCACAGTTTTGAGGGTTTGAGCCCTCCATCAGTTCTGCACTGGCAGCGTGGAGCCTGCTTGGGATTCTCTGTCTCTCCCTCTCTTTCTCTCTCTCGTTCTGTCTCTCTCAAAATAAATAAATTTTTATTTAAATAATAGAATAGTATTTAGTAATATTTGAAAATTAGATGAAATTCAAGTTTTAGTGTTGTAAAGTTTGTTGAAACACAGCCATGCCCATTCCTCTACAGTTTTGTTTGTTAATTGCCTTTTTTTAAATAAGGTCTAGACCCAATGTGGGACTTGAACTCACAACCCTGAGATTAAAAGTTACATTCTCTTCTGCCTCAGCCAGCTATGTGCTCCCCCTTTACTATTAATACCTGCTTTCACTGCAAGAGGGCAAAGTTGAGAGTAATTTCCAGTAGTTATTTCCCAATTATGCCTTTTCAGCATCTCTCTTTGGTTGTGAAGAACATATGTGAAAATATATGAAAACTTCAAGGAAACGGAGAGGAATTATTCTTGCTCTGGGATCTGCCATTTTAGTAATTAGCAACTACTCCATTCTTCCAGGTGTGCTGTCCAAGAACCTAAGAAGTATCTTTGCCATCTTTCCCGTATACTTCACATTCAATCTAATTTTTTCAGTTATAGCTTCAAAATATATCCAGAATCTAACCATTTTCCTACACCACCACCACTACCACCCTGATGTGAGTTACCACTAAATCTTTTGTAGATTATTATAATCTCATAACCAGTTTGTCATCCTGCCTCTGCCTATGCACTCTCCCTACCCATGCATTATTCTCAACACAGTAAGCAAAGTGGTCTTTTAACATAGAAATAAGACGTTACTCCTCTGCTAAAAACTCTCTAGTGGTTTCCCATTCCACTTGAAACAACCAGAAAGTACCTGTGTTTTCCTCCCACACTTACCTCTTTACCTTCTCCAACTATTCTGGCCTCCCCTTATTTCAGTCCAGACAAATGGCTTCTTTGCTGCTTCTAAAATTCACAAAGCATATTCTATTCTCAGGGATTTTACATAAGCTGTCCCTCTACCTGGAATTCTCCTTCCCCAAATGTCCACACACAATCTTCAAACCTCTGCTGAAGAATCACTTTATCTGTTGCTATAGTCTGAATGTTCGGGTCCTCTCAAAATTTATATCCTATCCCCCAAGGTGATGGTATTAGGAAGCAGTGCCTTTGAAAGTACTTAGATCATGAGGGAGGAGCATTAGTGAATGGGATTAGTACTCTTATAAAATAGATCTCACAGAGCTCCCTATGTGAGCTTTCAACTCTGTGAGAATACAACAAGTCTGGAAGATGGCATTCACACAATCACCCTATTTTGGACTTCCAGCCTATAGACAAAGAAGGAAGGAAGGAAGGAAGGAAGGAAGGAAGGAAGGAAGGAAGGAAGGAAGGAAGGAAGGAAGGAAGGAAGGAAACAAAGAAAGAAAGAAGGAATGGAGGAAAGGAGGAAGGAAGGAAAGAAGGAAAGAAGAAGGAAGGAAGGAAGGAAGGAAATGAGGAAAGAAAGAAAGGAAGAAAGAAAAGAAAGAGAAAAAGAGGAAGAAAGAAAGAAAAAGAAAAGAAGAAAAGGAAGAAAGAAATTGTAATCTACTGTCTGTGGTATTTTGATATAGCAGCCCAAACATACTAAGACATCAGTAAAGCATCCCCTCACCTTCTTTTAGAGAATAGCGTCCTTTTTCCCCTTCCTTTCTCTATTTTTCACTGTAGCACTTAACAGCTGACATATAATTTGTCTATTGTGAGTTCCCCCTAGTAAAATGGGAGCACTATGAACACGGGGAGTTTATTCACTGCTATATACTTTCAGGCCCTTGAATAGTGTCTTATACACAAGAGACACCCAATAAATATTTGCAGACTATAAAATAAAAGGAATAAATTATCTATTTCACTATATGTCTATTATTCCATGTCCCTTCTTGAGTCTGCCAAATTCTGCATTTATTTTTTCTTTTTTAATTTTTTCAAAAAAATTTTTTTTATTATTTATTTTTGAGAGACAGAGAAAAACAGAGCATGAGCAGGGGAAGGACAGAGAGAGAGGGAAACATAGAATCCAAAGCAGGCTCAACGCTCTGAGCTGTCAGCACAGAGCCTGACACGGGGCTTGAACCCGAAACCATGAGATAACATGACCTGAGCCAAAGTCCTACACTCAACCGACTGAGCCACCCAGGTGCCCCCCAAATTCTGCATTTAGATGGCATCTAGTGTCAGCTAGATGCCAAAAGTCTTCCTGTGCTGAGACTTCTGGTAGCTCCCTGGAGTGGGGATAAGCTTTGGTTTTATGAGTGAGTCTTTTATCAACACTTAGGTGTCTCCACCAGTGAAGCTATAGCCACTTTTTCTTCAGGCAGACCTCAAGGCCAACACATTTGTCACCTGAAGAACATATTTCCTTAGTAAAATTGTTACTTAGTCACCTTCTGAAACAACATGGCCTTGCTATACTAAAATCATATTTCTGGCCTAATTTTCATGACAAAATGTGTTAACCTTAAAAGCAAATCCAGTAAAAATGTCTTTATCCAGGAATAATAGAGAATTGCAATTCAGAAAATGCAAAATATGGCAAAACCATAGGTAAGTTCAACAAACAAAGGAGAGGAATATTATTTTATGGAGAAGCAGGAAGAAGTTGGGAAGGAATGTTCTGAATGCAAGTTGATTGGACAAAAGCATGGGGTCTTCATGATGACAATTTCTCATTGGCTGAGTTGCAGGGGTAGTTGATTTCTTGTAGAAGATGCAATGTACCTCTTTCCCCATTGGGGACTGTAATTGGTGATTCTTTCCAATTTAAGATTTTTCTGTTGGGGTCCATAATTGGCAGTTCTTCCTGTAATTTGATGTTGAGTGGTATGGCTCTCATTTCTAACCTCCCTTTCTATCCTTCCTATTCTACTTCAGTAAAGTTTCACTTTATTTTCACCAAGGCATACTCATGAACTGAAATGGCCCTCTCTAATCTACCAGGTGGTCCTGTACTCAAATAGTTTCTCTTCTGATAACAGGGTTAAGAGTCTCAGTTCACTTCACCTATATAACCTTAGAATGTTACTAAATTAATTAACAATGAAAATTACATCTGCCAAGACAATTGGACTACTTATGTAAATCAGTCAGAGGATTATCACCTCAAAGAAATAATGACATAGATCAGGGAATCCGGATGGCTCAGTCAGTTGAGTATCCAACTCTTGATTTTGGCTCAGGTCATGATCTCACAGTTCATGAGTTCGAGCCCTGCATTAGCTCTACACTGACAGTGTGGAGCCTGCTTGGGATTCTCTCTCTGCCCCTCTCTCCCTGTCTTTCTCTAAAATAAATAAATAAACTTAAAAAAAAAATGACTAACATAGGTAAATTATAATCTTTGAGTTACTTTTTCATCATGGTTCAGAGCAAGTAAATTAATTAGATTAACTTGATAAGTAGTGATATCTTATATAATAACCTACATGCAACCATTCCCATTATGGACAACCTACCAACTGAAGCAGATACTCAACTGTAGAAGATAGAATACAGTTTCCCTTGGACAGAGTTGGAGACATTTCACCTCTTTGGTTAAGTTTATTCATAGGTATTCTGTTGGTTTTGGTGCACTTTAATGGATTATTTTCTTAATTTCTCTTTCTGCTGCTTCATTATTGGTGTATAGAAATGCAACAGATTTCTGTACATTGATTTTGTATCCTGTGACTTTATTGAATTCATTTATCAGTTCTAGTAGTTCTTTGTCAAGACTTTTGGGTTTTCTAATATAGTATAATGTCACCTGCAAATAGTGAAAGTTTTACTTCTTCCTTACCCATTTGGATGGCTTTTATTTCTTTCTGTTTTCTGATGGCTATGGTGAGGACTTCCAGTACTATTTGAAGAAAAGTGGTTAGAGTGGACATCTTTGTCTTGTTCCTGACTTTATGGAGAAAGCTTTTCCATTAATTTCTATTATTTTAAATTTGTTAAGGTGTGTTTTATGGCCCAGAATGAGGTCTATCTTGGTGAATTTTCCATGTAAACTTGAGAAGAATATGTATTCTGCTGTTGCTTTGTGAAGCAGTTGATGGATGTCAACTATATCCAATATGATCAACATGGTGATATTGAGTTCAACTATGTCCTTAGGTCAGCCTGATGGATTTGTCCATTTTTTATATACTTGGAGCAGATTTATCTATTTCTCCTTCCAGTTCTATTAGTTTTTCTTCACATATTTTGATGTTTTCTATTTATTTATTTATTTATTTATTTATTTATTTATTTATTTATGTTTATTTATTTTTGAGAGAGAGGGAGTAGGAGAGGAGCAGAGAGAGAGGGAGGCAGTGGGCTCTGGGCTGACAGCAGACAGCCTGATGCAGAGAGCTCCATGAGATCATGACCTGAGCTGAAGTCAGATGCTTAACCAAATAGACTGAAACACCCAGGCACCCCCCTCCCCCGCCCTTTAAAAAAATATATATTTATTTATTTTTGAGAGAGAGAGTGTCAGGAAGGAACAGAGAGAGAGAGAGACAGAGAATCTGAAGCAGGCTCTTCATTGTCAGCACAAAGCCCGACTTGGGGCTCAAACCCATAATGTGAGATCATGACCTAAATCAAAGTTGGAAACAACCAACTGAGCCACCCAGATGCCCCTTAATGTTTTCTTGTTAAGAACATACACATTATGGGGGAACCTGGGTGGCTCAGTTGGTTAGGCGTCCAACTTCAGCTCAGGTCATGATCTGGTGGTCCATGAGTTCAAGCCCCACATCAGGCTCTGTGCTGACAGCTCAGAGCCTGGAGGCTGTTTCAGATTCTGTGTCTCCCTCTCTCTCTGACCCTCCCCCATTCATGCTCTGTCTCTGTCTCAAAAATAACTAAACATTAAAAAAAAATTTTTTTTTATTAAAAAAAAAAAGAACATACACATTATGGGGGCACCTGGGTGGCTCAGTTGGTTAAGCGTGTGACTTTGGCTCAGGTCATGATTTCACAGTTTGTGTGTTTGAGCCCTATGTTGGGTTGATGGGTTCGGTGCTGACAGCTCAGAGCCTGAAGCCTGCTTCAGTTTCTGTGACTCCCTCTCTCTGTCTCCCTCCCCTGCTCACACTCTGTTTCTCTCTCTCAAAAATTAATAAACATTAGGAAAAAATTTTTAAAATAGAACATACAAATTATGAATTATTATATCCTGGATAATTGGCCCCTTTATCATTATGTAATGCCCCTCTTTATCCCTGATAAATTTCCTTGCTCTGAAGTCTGTTCTATCTGAAATTAATATAGCTATTCCTACTTTCTTTTATTTAGTGTTAGGATGGTTTATCTTTCTCCATACATTTATTTTTCATCTATATGGTCTTTTTGTATTTAAAATGGGTTGCTTTTTGATGACATATAGTTGAGTCTTATTTTTTGATCCACTTTGACAATTAAAAAAATATTTTTTTTAAGTTTATTTATTTTGAGAGAGAGAGACTGAAAGTGCATGCATGAGCAGGGGGGAGAGGCAGAGAGAGGTAGAGAAAGAGAGAGAGAGAGAATATCCCAAGCAGCCTCCGAGTACTGTCAGTGCACAGCCCAATGTGGGGCTCGAACCCACAAACTGTGAGATCATGACTTGAGCTGAAACCAAAAGTCAGACTCGTAACCAACTGAGTCACCCAGGTGCCCCAACAATCTTTGTCTTTTAAATAGTGTATTTAGCCAATTGATATTTAAAGTGATTATTGATATTGTGTACTAATATATACCATCTTTGTTACTGGATTTTATTTGTTGCCCTTATTCTTTGTTCCTATTTTTCCTTCCACTTTTTCCTCCTTTTATGGTTTTAACTGAATATTTTCTTTTTTTTTTTTTAATTTTTTTAACGTTTACTTTTGAGAGAGACAGAGAGAGAGAGAGAGAGAGACAGAGAGAGAGAGCAGGAACAAGACAGGAACAGAGAGAGAGAGAGAGAGAGAGAGAGAGAGAGAGAGAGAGAGAGAATCCAAACCAGGCTCCAGGCTCTAGGTGTCAGCACAGAGCCTGACGCGGGGCTTGAACCCACAAACCGTGAGATCATGACCTGAGCTAATGTCAGACACTTAACCAACTGAGCCACCCAGGTGCCCCTAACTGAATAGTTTATATAATTCCATTTCCTCTCCTCTATTTTTTTCTTTAGTGGTTGCCTAGAGTTTGCAATATACATTTACAACTAATCCAAATCCAGTTTTAAATAACCCTATACTTTTTCACAGGCATTGCAAGAGCCTTATAATAACAAAATATTTCCCAATTCCTCTCTCCATCCCTTGCATTATTCATTTCACTTATACATAAGCAGGCATATGCATATATACATAAACACACATAACTGAACATGTTGTAGCTATTATTTTAAACAATTGTTAGATCAATTAAAAATAAGAAAAACAAAGTTTTATTTTACCTTCACTTATTCTTTCTCTGATGCTTTTCTTTTATGTAGACCAGAGTATCTGGCCTCTATCATTTTTCTTCTCTCTGGAGAACTTCTTTTAACATTTCTTGCAAGGGAAGAATTTCCCTTTTCTATTATTTATTTATGTATTTATTTTGTCTAAGAAAGTCTTTATTTCCCTTTTACTTTTGAAGGATAATTTCACAGGTACAGAATTCTACCTGTGTTTTTTTTCTTTCAGTGCTTTATTTTTTTTCTTTTTCCTTTTTGTTGTTTTTTTTAATGTTTATCCATTTGAGTTTCATTTTGAGAGAGATAGAGAGCAAGAGGGGTAGGGACAGAGAGAGAGAGAGGGAGACAGAATCCCAAACAGGTTCCACGCTGTCAGTGCAGAGCCCAATGTGGGCTTGAACCCACGAACTATGATGACCTGAGCTGAAATCAAGAGTCAGACAGTTAACCGACTGAGCCCCCCAGGTGCCCCTCTCTCAGTACTTTAAATATTTCACTCCACTCTCTACTTGCTTGCATGGTTTCTGAAATGAAGTCAGATGCAATTTTTATCTTTGCTCCTCTATAGATAGGTATATTTTCCCCTCTGGCTTCTTTCAAGATTTTTCTTTATCATTGGTTTTCTAATGTTTGAATATGATATGCCTAGGTGTAGCTTTTTTGGGAGGGCATTTATCCTGCTTGGTGTTCTCTGAGATTTCTGGATCTGTGATATGGTGTCTGTCCTTACTTTGGGGAAATTCTCAGTCTTCATTGCTTCAAATATTTCTTCTGTTCCTTTCTTCCTCCTCTTGTATTCTCATTCCACACATTACACTTTTTGTTGTTGTCCCACAGTTGTTGGATATTCTGTTCTGATTTGTTGAGTCTTTTTTCTGTTTGCTTCCCATTTTGGAAGTTTCTATTAACATATCCTCAAGCTCAAAGGGTCTTAGTCATGTCGTCTACTGATAAAAGTCATGTTTCATTGCTGTTATGGTGCTTTTGATCTGTAGCATCTCTTTTTGAATCTTAGAATTTCCATCTTTCTGTTTATGCTGTATATCTCTTTTTTGTACCTATTAGCATATTAATCACAATTTTTTAAATTCCCTTTCTGATAATTCTCAACATCCCTGCCATATTATGAGTCTGGTTATGATGCTTAGTCTGTCTCTTCAAATTGTTTTTTGCCTTTTAGTATGCCTTGTAAATTTTTAATATCCAGACGTGATGTGCTGGGTAAAAGGAACGGCAATAAATAGGACTTTTCTTTAGTGAGGTGGTAAGATGTTAGGGTAAGGGAAGCTTTCTATAGTCCTATCATTAGGTCTCAGTCTTTAGTGAGCTTGTGCCTTTGAACTGTGAACTTCATAAGTGTTTCTAAGTTTTTCCCCCACTTAAGTGGGAAAGGATGGCTAGAGTGGGCTGGAGTTGGGTATTTCCCTAACCCCCGGATCAGTTAGGCTCTGGTAAAATAATTTCTCTTGATGGTGGGCCTTGTTAAAAAGAAAAGAAAGAATGCTCTGGTTATTTGAAAAGGGTTCCTTTCCCCCTCCCCTGCCAGAGCCATGAGGGGATTTTTCTCCAATATTTACTTTGAGAAGTTGGTTGAGCTCCTAGAAATAAAACTCACAAAATTATGCCCCCCACCATGATTGCACTCCCCTAGAGTTTTTAACTCTCAGACTTACCCGCTTTGAGCCCCCAGCAATTCATCAATTATAGTTTAGATTTTCCTATCACAGTATGGGTTCCAGTTGAGGGTTCTGCTCAGGATTTCTGCTCTGGTAAGCTGTAATTCTCAGTATTTGCCTGTCGCTCCAATTTTGGGGGTAGTTTTTTACCCTGTAACCTCACATCTCTGATGGAGCTAAGCTGTTTTGTTTGTTCAGCTTTTCAGTTGGTATTAGGATGGAGTGATGACTTTCAAGATCTTTACATGCTGATCCAGAAACTGGAAGTCCTGTCCATACCTTTTCGGTAGGTACCATAAAATTGTCTAAGATTCAATGTCAGACACGCTAACACAAACACTCTATGATTACACTGATTAGAACGTGGGTGTTTCCAAAATTCCTTAGCCACCCATTTATAATTATTTTATTAAGGTACATTACTTACGTATTCTCATTTAGAATCACAAAACTAGAAGTGTCTGGCTGGTTCAGTCAGCAGAGCATGTGACTTTTGATCTCAGGGTCGTGAGTTTAAGCCCCACATGTGACATAGAGTTTACTTAAAAAAAATTGGGATCACAAAACTGGAAAGCTGGAAGTTACATTAGAGATCATGTAATTCAATATGTCCGTTTTAAATATTGAAAAATCAAGGCCTGAATTTGAATGTAACCAAAATTCTTGACAAGCACTGTTCAACAGAAATTTCTGCAATGATGGGGGGATCCTGGGTGGCTCGGTTGGTTAACTGTCTGACTTCAGGTCAGGTCATGATTTTGGGGTCCATGAGTTCGAGCCCTGCATCAGGCTCTATTGACAGCTCAGAGCCTGGAGACTGCTTCAGATTCTGTCTCCATCTCTCTGTCCCTCCCATGCTCATGCTCTGTCTCTCTCTCAAAAATAAATAAAGATTAAAACATTTTTTTTTAATTTTTTTTTCAACCTTTATTTATTTTTGGGACAGAGAGAGACAGAGCATGAACGGGGGAGGGTCAGAGAGAGAGGGAGACACAGAATCGGAAACAGGCTCCAGGCTCTGAGCCATCAGCCCAGAGCCTGACGCGGGGCTCGAACTCACAGACCGCGAGATCGTGACCTGGCTGAAGTCGGACGCTTAACCGACTGCGCCACCCAGGCGCCCCAAGATTAAAACATTTTTAAAAGAAATTTCTGCAATGATGGAAACGTTCCACATCTGCGTTGTTCAGTGCAGTAGCCATTAGCCATATATTTCTATTAAACAATTGCAATGGGACTTGTGCAACAGGGAAATTAATTTTTAGTTTTATTTAATTTTAACTTAAAAGACACATGTGGCTAATGACTACTGTACTGGACAGATCCATAGCTAATTTACATTGTAGGAAGCACAGAGGATAGAGAAGTAAGTTAAGTGACTTGTCCTGCAGTGCACCACTTGTAGTCAACAGAACTGAAACTAGAACCCAGAACTCCTTAATCCTAGACTTTTGACTGTGCTGTCTTTTCAGAGTCCAAAGGACAATGAATTTAAAGCAGGGTTTCTCAACCTCAGTACTATTGACATTTTGGACTGGATTTTTTGTCCTGTTCACTATAGACTATTTAGCAGCATCCCTGGCCTCTACCCAGTAAATACTATCTTCCAGCTGTGACAAACAAAACTGTCTCCAGACAAAGCCATATATCCTGGGGGCAAAACTGGGGGCAAAATCATCGCCTTTGAGAACCTTAGGTTACTAGGATTTCCTAGTCACACAAGATGTCCTTCAGGACTCCCGTAAGAGGCAGGTTAGATCCAACTTAACAGTCAAATGAGAACTTTAAGAATATGATATAGAAAAAGAGAAGGAACGAGGGCAGGAATAAGAATGGGATGGGGATCGTGACCGCACAAAAGAGAGAGACCAGGACCATGATCAGATCAGAGTCGATCAAGACAAAAGAGCAAGATCATGAAAGGGAACTGGAGCAGGTAAGAGAGAGAGAGAGAGAGAACAGGAGTGAGAGTGAGAAAAGGAATGGGAAAGAGAGAGAGAGAGAGAGAGAGACAAGAAGTGGGACTGAGGAGAGGACAAAGAAGATGCTTATGAACAAAGAAAACTTGAAAGAAAACTCTGAGAGAAAGAAGCTGCTTACCAAGAGTACCTTAAGAATTGGGAAATCTGAGAACAGAAGAAAACCCAGGAGTATGAGAAAGAGGCTGAAAGAGAAGAAAGAAGAAGATAAATGGCAAAAGAAGCTAAACGACTAAAAGAATTCTTAGAAGATTATGATGATGATAGAGACGATCCCAAATATTACAGAGGAAGCGGTCTTCAGAGAAGGTTGCCTGGTAGGCAAAAGGAAATGGAAGCAGATGAACGGGACAGAAAAAGAGAAGGAAGAGCTAGAGGAAATCAGGCAGTGCCTTTCTGGCTGAAGGGCACCTGGATCCAGATGATGGAACAAGAGGCTGAATTGTGCAGACAATCACAGATAAAGCAAGAACCAGAATCAGAGCAAGAGGAAGAAGAAAAACAAGAAGAAAAATGGGAGGAACCAATGGAAGAGGAAGAAGAGTCGGAGCAAAAGCCCTGTCTCAAACCAACTCTGAGGCCCATTAGTTCTGCTCCATCTGTTTCCTCTGCCAGTGGCAATGCAACCCCCAACACTGTTGGGGATGAGTCTCCTTGTGGTAGTTATTCCTCATGAAAATTCACCAGATCAACAGCAACTTGAGGAACATGGGCCAAAAATAGAGCTAAGTCTTAAACTGGGTGTTTCCAATAGTCCTAGTCAACCTAATTCTGTGAAGAGAAAGAAACTCCCCATAGATAGTGTCTTTAACAAATTTGAGGATGAAGACAGTGATGATGTATCCCTAAAAAGGAAACTAGTTCCCTTGGATTATGGTGAAGATGATAAAAATGCTGCCAAAGGCACTGTAAACACTGAAGAAAAGCTCAAACACATTAAGGTCTCATTGAGAAAATCCCTATGGCCAAACCTGAGCTCTTTGCTTATCCCCTGGACTGGTCAATTGTGGATTCGTTTTTTTTTTTTTTTTTTTTTTTTAATTTAATTTAATTT
>NW_024412395.1:81786384-81787803 GCF_014898765.1 Herpailurus yagouaroundi | reverse complement strand
ATTTTATTTTATTTTTTTCAGCTTGCCGACCTTTCTTCTTTTTTTTTTATTTATATATAAAATTTATTGTCAAATTGGTTTCCATACAACACCCAGTGCTCATCCCAAAAGGTGCCCTCCTCAATACCCATCACCCACCCTCTCCTCCCTCCCACCCCCCATCAACCCTCAGTTTGCTCTCAGTTCTCAACAGTCTCTTATGCTTTGGCTCTCTCCCACTCTAACCTCTTTTTTTTTTTTTTTTCCTTCCCCTCCCCCATGGGTTCCTGTTAAGTTTCTCAGGATCCACATAAGAGTGAAACCATATGGTATCTGTCTTTCTCTGTATGGCTTATTTCACTTAGCATCACACTCTCCAGTTCCATCCACGTTGCTACAAAAGGCCATATTTCATTTTTTCTCATTGCCACGTAGTATTCCATAGTGTACATAAACCACAATTTCTTTATCCATTCATCAGTTGATGGACATTTAGGCTCTTTCCATAATTTGGCTATTGTTGAGAGTGCTGCTATGAACATTGGGGTACAAGTGCCCCTATGCATCAGTACTCCTGTGTCCCTTGGATAAATTCCTAGCAGTGCTATTGCTGGGTCATAGGGTAGGTCTATTTTTAATTTTCTGAGGAACCTCCACACTGCTTTCCAGAGCGGCTGCACCAATTTGCATTCCCACCAACAGTGCAAGAGGATTCCCGTTTCTCCACATCCTCTCCAGCATCTATAGTCTCCTGATTTGTTCATTTTGGCCACTCTGACTGGTGTGAGGTGATATCTGAGTGTGGTTTTGGTTTGTATTTCCCTGATAAGGAGCGACGCTGAATATCTTTTCATGTGCCTGTTGGCCATCCGGATGTCTTCTTTAGAGAAGTGTCTATTCATGTTTTCTGCCCATTTCTTCACTGGGTTATTTGCTTTTCGGGTGTGGAGTTTGGTGAGCTCTTTATAGATTTTGGATACTAGCCCTTTGTCCGATATGTCATTTGCAAATATCTTTTCCCATTCCGTTGGTTGCCTTTTAGTTTTGTTGGTTGTTTCCTTTGCTGTGCAGAAGCTTTTTATCTTCATAAGGTCCCAGTAATTCACTTTTGCTTTTAATTCCCTTGCCTTTGGGGATGTGTCGAGTAAGAGATTGCTACGGCTGAGGTCAGAGAGGTCTTTTCCTGCTTTCTCCTCTAAGGTTTTGATGGTTTCCTGTCTCACATTCAGGTCCTTGATCCATTTTGAGTTTATTTTTGTGAATGGTGTGAGAAAGTGGTCTAGTTTCAACCTTCTGCATGTTGCTGTCCAGTTCTCCCAGCACCATTTGTTAAAGAGACTGTCTTTTTTCCATTGGATGTTCTTTCCTGCTTTGTCAAAGATGAGTTGGCCATACGTTTGTGGGTCTAGTTCTGGGGTTTCTATTCTATTCCATTGGTCT
>NW_024412395.1:81670259-81785984 GCF_014898765.1 Herpailurus yagouaroundi | reverse complement strand
AGTTTCGAGAAGAATGCTGGTGCAATTTTGATTGGGATTGCATTGAAGGTGTAGATAGCTTTGGGTAGTATTGACATTTTGACAATATTTATTCTTCCAATCCATGAGCAGGGAATGTCTTTCCATTTCTTTAAATCTTCTTCAATTACCTTCATAAGCTTTCTATAGTTTTCAGCATACAGATCCTTTACATCTTTGGTTAGATTTATTCCTAGGTATTTTATGCTTCTTGGTGCAATTGTGAATGGGATCAGTTTCCTTATTTGTCTTTCTGTTGCTTCATTGTTAGTGTATAAGAATGCAACTGATTACTGTACATTGATTTTGTATCCTGCAACTTTGCTGAATTCATGTATCAGTTCTAGCAGACTTTTGGTGGAGTCTGTCGGATTTTCCATGTATAATATCATGTCATCTGCAAAAAGCAAAAGCTTGACTTCATCTTTGCCAATTTTGATGCCTTTGATTTCCTTTTGTTGTCTGATTGCTGATGCTAGAACTTCCAGCACTATGTTAAACAACAGCGGTGAGAGTGGGCATCCCTGTCGTGTTCCTGATCTCAGGGAAAAAGCTCTCAGTTTTTCCCCGTTGAGGATGATGTTAGCTGTGGGCTTTTCATAAATGGCTTTTATGATCTTTAAGTATGTTCCTTCTATCCCGACTTTCTCAAGGGTTTTTATTAAGAAAGGGTGCTGGATTTTGTCAAAGGCCTTTTCTGCATCGATTGACAGGATCATATGGTTTTTCTCTTTTTTTTTGTTAATGTGATGTATCACGTTGATTGATTTGCGAATGTTGAACCAGCCCTGCATCCCAGGAATGAATCCCACTTGATCATGGTGAATAATTCTTTTTATATGCCGTTGAATTCGATTTGCTAGTATCTTATTGAGAATTTTGGCATCCATATTCATCAGGGATATTGGCCTGTAGTTCTCTTTTTTTACTGGGTCTCTGTCTGGTTTAGGAATCAAAGTAATACTGGCTTCATAGAATGAGTCTGGAAGGTTTCCTTCCCTTTCTATTTCTTGGAATAGCTTGAGAAGGATAGGTATTATCTCTGCTTTAAACGTCTGGTAGAACTCCCCTGGGAAGCCATCTGGTCCTGGACTCTTATTTGTTGGGAGATTTTTGATAACCGATTCAATTTCTTCGCTGGTGATGGGTCTGTTCAAGCTTTCTATTTCCTCCTGATTGAGTTTTGGAAGAGTGTGGGTGTTCAGGAATTTGTCCATTTCTTCCAGGTTGTCCAATTTGTTGGCATATAATTTTTCATAGTATTCCCTGATAATTGTTTGTATCTCTGAGGGATTGGTTGTAATCATTCCATTTTCATTCATGATTTTATCTATTTGGGTCATCTCCCGTTTCTTTTTGAGAAGCCTGGCTAGAGGTTTGTCAATTTTGTTTATTTTTTCAAAAAACCAACTCTTGGTTTCGTTGATCTGCTCTACAGTTTTTTTAGATTCTATATTGTTTATTTCTGCTCTGATCTTTATTATTTCTCTTCTTCTGCTGGGTTTAGGCTGCCTTTGCTGTTCTGCTTCTATTTCCTTTAGGTGTGCTGTTAGATTTTGTATTTGCGATTTTTCTTGTTTCTTGAGATAGGCCTGGATTGCAATGTATTTTCCTCTTAGGACTGCCTTCGCTGCGTCCCAAAGCGTTTGGATTGTTGTATTTTCATTTTCGTTTGTTTCCATATATTTTTTAATTTCTTCTCGAATTGCCTGGTTGACCCACTCATTCGTTAGTAGGGTGTTCTTTAACCTCCATGCTTTTGGAGGTTTTCCAGACTTTTTTCTGTGGTTGATTTCAAGCTTCATAGCATTGTGGTCTGAAAGTATGCATGGTATGATTTCAATTCTTGTAAACTTATGAAGGGCTGTTTTGTGACCCAGTATATGATCTATCTTGGAGAATGTTCCATGTGCACTCGAGAAGAAAGTATATTCTGTTGCTTTGGGATGCAGAGTTCTAAATATATCTGTCAAGTCCATCTGATCCAATGTCTCATTCAGGGCCCTTGTTTCTTTATTGACCGTGTGTCTAGATGTTCTATCCATTTCTGTAAGTGGGGTGTTAAAGTCCCCTGCAATTACCACATTCTTATCAATAAGGTTGCTTGTGTTTATGAGTAATTGTTTTATATATTTGGGCGCTCCAGTATTCGGCGCATAGACATTTATAATTGTTAGCTCTTCCTGATGGATAGACCCTGTCACTATTATATAATGTCCTTCTTCATCTCTTGTTACAGCCTTTAATTTAAAGTCTAGTTTGTCTGATAGAAGTATGGCTACTCCAGCTTTCTTTTGGCTTCCAGTAGCATGATAAATAGTTCTCCATCCCCTCACTCTCAATCTAAAGGTGTCCTCAGGTCTAAAATGAGTCTCTTGTAGACAGCAAATAGATGGGTCTTGTTTTTTTAGCCATTCTGATACCCTATGTCTTTTGGTTGGCGCATTTAATCCATTTACATTCAGTGTTATTATAGAAAGATATGGGTTTAGAGTCATTGTGATGTCTGTATGTTTTATGCTTGTAGTGATGTCTCTGATACTTTGTCTCACAGGGTCCCCCTTAGGATCTCTTGTAGGGCTGGTTTAGTGGTGACAAATTCCTTCAGTTTTTGTTTGTTTGGGAAGACCTTTATCTCTCCTTCTATTCTAAATGACAGGCTTGCTGGATAAAGGATTCTCGGCTGCATATTTTTTCTGTCTAGCACACTGAAAATCTCGTGCCAACTCTTTCTGGCCTGCCAAGTTTCAAAAGAGAGATCAGTCACGAGTCTTATAGGTCTCCCTTTATATGTGAGGGCACGTTTACCCCTTGCTGCTTTCAGAATTTTCTCTTTATCCTTGTATTTTGCCAGTTTCACTATGATATGTCGTGCAGAAGATCGATTCAAGTTACGTCTGAAGGGAGTTCTCTGTGCCTCTTGGATTTCAATGCCTTTTTCCTTCCCCACTTCAGGGAAGTTCTCAGCTATTATTTCTTCAAGTACCCCTTCAGCACCTTTCCCTCTCTCTTCCTCCTCTGGGATACCAATGATGCGTATATTATTTCTTTTTAGTGTATCACTTAGTTCTCTAATTTTCCCCTCATACTCCTGGATTTTTTTATCTTTTTCTCAGCTTCCTCTTTTTCCATAACTTTATCTTCTAGTTCACCTATTCTCTCCTCTGCCTCTTCAATCCGAGCTGTGGTGGTTTCCATTTTGTTATGCATTTCATTTAAAGCGTTTTTCAGCTCCTCGTGACTGTTCCTTAGTCCCTTGATCTCTGTAGCAAGAGATTCTCTGCTGTCAGCTATACTGTTTTCAAGCCCAGCGATTAATTTTATGACTATTATTCTAAATTCACTTTCTGTTATATTATTTAAATCCTTTTTGATCAGCTCATTAGCTGTTGTTATTTCCTGGAGATTCTTCTGAGGGGAATTCTTCTGCTTGGTCATTTTGGATAGTCCCTGGCGTGGTGAGGCCCTCAGGGCACTTCCCCTGTGCTGTGGTGTATAACTGGAGTTGGTGGGCGGAGCCACAGTCAGACCTGATGTCTGCCCCCAGCCCACCGCTGGGGCCACAGTCAGACTGGTGCGTGCCTTCTCTTCCCCTCTCCTCGGGGCGGGATTCACTGTGGGGTGGGGTGGCCTGTCTGGGCTACTTGCACACTGCCAGGCTTGTGATGCTGGGGATCTGGCGTCTTAGCTGGGGTGGGTAGGCAAGGTGCACAGGGGCAGGAGGGGCAGGCTTAGCTTGCTTCTCCTTAGGTGATCCACTTCAGGAGGGGCCCTGTGGCAGCAGCAGGGAGTCAGATCCGCTGCCGGAGGTTTGGCTCCGCAGAAGCGCAGAGTTGGGTGTTTGCGTGGAGCGAGCAAGTTCCCTGGCAGGAACTGGTTCTCTTTGGGATTTTGGCTGGGGGATGGGCGGGGAAGATGGCGCTGGCGAGCGCCTTTGTTCCCCACCAAACTGAGCTCTGTCGTCCGGGGGCTCAGCAGCTTTCCTTCCCTTTGTCCTCCAGCCTTCCCGCTTTCTGAGCAGAGCTGTTAACTTATGACCTCCCAGCCGCTAAGTCGCGCTTGCTGTCGGAACACAGTCCGTCAGGCCCCTCCGCTTTTTGCAAGCCAGACTTGGGGGCTCTGCTTGGCCGGCGAGCTGCCCCTCCGCCCTGGCTCCCTCCCGCCAGTCCGTGGAGCGCGCACCGCCTCGCCGCCCTTCCTACCCTCTTCCGCGGGCCTCTTGTCTGCGCTTGGCTCCGGCGACTCCGTTTTGCTAATCCTCTGGTGGTTTTCTGGGTTATTTAGGCAGGTGTAGGTGGAATCTAAGTGATCAGCAGGACGCGCGGTGAGCCCAGCGTCCTCCTACGCCGCCATCTTCCCTCCTCCCTATTGTGGATTCTATATTGATGGAACGATGGATTAGACCATGGATTAATAAGAAAATTATAAAATACATAGGTGAAGAAGAAGCTACAATAGTTTATTTTGTTTGTTCTAAGGTTATGGTTCATAATTCACCTCAGGGCATTTTAGATGATGTTGCCATGGTACTTGATGAAAAAGCAGAAGTTTTTATAGTCAAAATGTGGAGATTGTTGATATATATGAAACAGAAGCCAAGAAAATTGGTCTTGTGAAGTAAAAATCTTTTTACATTTAGAGTTTCGTTTCAGATTTCTTCTTTTCCACCCTTCAGAAAACTTTGACTTTTTTGGTCTTCAGAGACATTTGGAGATCTGTGCTTTTTTTTTTTTCAATGTAGAAAATGTGAATTTTTTTGTCCTTTAATGTGGTGATGCCCTGTGTACACCCTTGGTTGTAAAAGACACCTGAATCCTCCTTGGTTCTCTTTATACTCACCAGGTAAAAATTACTGGTATGTTTTGTAAGCCACAGCTACTGTACACAGCCTATCTGATATAATCTTGTTTTACTTTTTGTAAGTATTAAAATGACCCCCCCCCCAAAAAAAGTGCAAATTAACTCAACAGGGATGCCTATTGGTGGCTACCACTTGAATGAGGATTAAAAATCAACTATGCATAATAATTTGTTGAGCACCTACTATGTACATAGTACCATATGCTTTACATATTTTATCTCTATCAAATTAACATTGCAAGACAGATGGAATTCTCTTCATTTTACAGATAACTGTGGTATAGAAGTTTAACTGGCACAAGGTCACACAGCTAGCTAGCAAGAGGGAAATGCAAAATTCATACACACCAATTAGCTATATCTGAATTTAACACCCATGTATTTTCTACTTGAGTATACCTCTAACAACGTCTTTATTACTCAGGACTGAAGAGGCAGATCTGAAACATAAGATAAAGAACAGAATATAAATAGAATGAAGAGAATTCTTAAAGAGGTAAAGGTACATTCAGTGCGGAGAGTTGCAGGGAGATATTACCAAATGATTACTATGCTTAAGGAAGAAAGTGGTACTTGAGCTAGACCTTGAAGGAATGTCAGAATTTGAGTGTCCAGAAAAAAAAAGAATTCTGAAAAGAGACTGCTTAGGTAAAAGATTGACTCCTCAGAAAATTCTCCTCTAAATTTTGAAGAGGCTGTGATTTACGTGAGCAGTCTAGCTAGGGTAGAATAGGAAGGAGATGAGGTTGGGAAGATAAAGGTTGCAATTAGCTCACAGTAGGTCCTGAATGCTGGATCAATGATTTAGATTTCATTCTGTGTAAAATGAGAGTTTTTAAGCAAGGCCATGACAAGAATAAAATTATATTTGTTGTCCTACATTTTGTGATATCTTTCCCAAGTCAACATGTAATCCTACACTCTTTCCAACACACAGAATACAGTAATTAAAATTTAGTTGAAACATGAAAGAAAGCCACTTCACTTTCATGTAAAATAAACTTTCAATGGTGGCTGTAAAGTTAATTGAAAGTTAAGACTTCCAAAGTCTACAGTAGAGAAAAAATCTTTAATCAAGAAGAAAAAAGAAATTACAGGAAAATTTTACTTATAAAGTGGCAATTTCTCTTTCTAAAATTATTATTTCCTTTTACCTAAATGTGAATAAAATAAAAATTTGAGGCTGGGAGAGATTTTCTAAGAAAGCAGCTTTCTTGAAATCCAATTGCTCTAATTCAAATTCAAGTATCTGAGACCTCTTTACTGTTATGTATCAAGGATTATTTCTTTCTTACAGCAATACAATACTATATGAATTAAAAAGAAAATTAAAAAAAAAAAACCACCTCTATGTAATCTCTACCCCATGTATGCTGTACAACCACACATCTCAATTACTTTTTTTCCCCTACATTATTCACAGTAAAGAATGTATGAGGGGCCCCTGGGTGGCTCAGTTCATTGAGCGTCCAACTTTGGCTCAAGTCATGATCTCATGGTTTATGGGTTCGAGCCCCACGTTAGGCTCTGGGCTGACAGTTCAGAGCCTGCAGCCTGGTTTGGATTCTGTGTCTCCCTCTTTCTCTGCCCCTCCCCTGCTCTCACTCTGTCTCTCTGTCTCAAATGTAAATAAATATTAAAAGGAAATTAAAAAAAAAAAGAATATGATATTTCTAACATTAATCTAGTAGTTCTTAGGAACTGCATCTGGTACTAGTTTTCTGGTTTTTTTGATAATTCTTTTGATTTGTATATTCGTTTGATTTATTGGCTCCTTACATTTTTTCTGTTTCAGTAATAAAGTGGATTAATGATTATCAGTGTATTTGGAATTAAGATTATGAAATCTAGAGTGTCAGGGGTAAACAACTACGACTGACTCATAGGGCTTTACTTTTTCATATTACCACAAAATTTTAATAGTAATCAAAAAGTAACACTTATTAAAACATCTGAGTTCAGGTAGTTTGTAAAGGTTAATACATATTAAAGGCAGTCAAGTCAACAATGATGAAAACAATAAATGTTTCACAGTTTTCTGAAGACATTTCTGAAAAAAGTTACCTATTTCACTTTTCCTATTTTATTGTAATGTATTTAATTAAGGAGAAAGATCTTTGTTTACTGAGCATTCCATTCCTGTATTTATTTCCTGCCAAAAGGATCATTAGCTTTTGTTTATCATATGATTCATCATGGTGACACACATTAGGAAATCAAGAAGATTATGGTTTCCAGTTTCGAATAAGCAGATGGAAAATAGTGCCCTAAAGGAATAAGTTGAATGAAACAAAAGCTTGTTTCAGTACAAATTAAGAGGAAGAATAGAAAACTAAAGAAAAAATTTTCCATTTAGCTTTTAGGTTTCCAGATAAGAAATCAAGCAGCCACTGTAAAGAAAATACCCTCAGTTGAATAATTTTACAAATAGAAGTGGCATACACAAGCCTACTTTCTTGGGGTACCTGGGTGGCTCAGCTGCTTAAGTCTCTGACTGTAGCTCAGGTCATGATCTCAAGGTTCATGAGTATGAGCCCCCATGTCAAGCACATCCTGCTCCAGATCTTCTGTCCCCCTCTCTCTCAGTCCCTCCCAAACTCATGCTCTCTTTCTCTCTTAAAAAAAAAAAAACTAACATCAAATGCCCACTTTCCCAATTATATCTTATTGTTTGCAGTTATCCACTCAGTCTCATTAAAAGCTTTCTGATGTTTTAGTGGGTATTTTATTACAAAAAAGAGAACCACTTAGGGCAGTGTACGATGGGGAGTTATTATTTAATGGTTATAGAGTTAACGTTAGAGATGAAGAAAAAGTTCTGGAGACGGATAATAGTTCTGGAGATGGTTGCACACAGTGTGAATGTACTGAATGGCAAAGAACTGTACACTTAAAAATAGTTAAAATGGTAAACTTTGCCTTATGTATAGTTTATCATTAAAGAGAGAGCAGAGAGAGAAAGAAAGAAAGGTGCAGTTATTTTACTTGACTAGGATATGGTAAAAAAAGGCAAAAAACGCTAAAAGCCAAAATAGGCATTTATGTAATAATTTAGGCATTATAAATTTTATTTCTCATCAGAATGTTGTAATAGTTATTAAAAACAAGAGAGGTTATGGAAGGGAGTATAAATTCCAGATACTTAAGTGACCAATAACTGACCAAATGAGTGAACATATGATTAAAGACAGCAACTTCCTTTCCTTTTTAGATTCCTGATCCACCCTTTACAGATTTTGATTTAAAGTGGTATCTTGATAATTTCCAACATTGCCAACTTCCTAGGCTGTGCTCGTACAAATCCTATTATCTTTCGGTCTCTCCCCTCCTATTCTTAACTACCTGTGTAAGTTAAGGGGTGGAGGGAGAGTTTAATGTAATATATATGTAAAATGCAGTGGATTAAATAAGATGGGAATTTTAAATCTTTCTAACAGTCTTAAAGTAGGTAGCGCACCTCGATCCCACAATGAGATTCAAGGGCCCCAGTTCTCCCCTTCTCATTGCTCTTTGAACTCACAGGATATTGTCCTTATCAACCAGCTTACAGGAAGGAAGAAAAAGTGGAAATGAAGGACCATTTCCTTTTGGTTACATAGAAGTGGCACTCACTTCTCAAATTCCATGAGCAAGACTTTAGTCAACACCTACATCTAGCTAGAAAGGATACTGGAAGATTCTATTTCTCACTAGGAGTCCATATACCTAGGTAATACTATGGAAAATGGATTTGGGGAGAACAATGTATAGTCTGAACACTACCCTATTCCCAACTTCATCAGGTGACTGAGCATAGTTTGTTTGGTTCTCTTATAATATCAGTATTTCCAGACACTAAAAACTGTTAGGTTGCATCTATCACAACATTTTTTTTTTTAAAGGTTCCCATGGTCTTTTTATTCCACAATTCTTACATAACAAATCATCTTAAGACCTTGTGGTGCCCCTTGAAGGCATTATGCTCAGTGAAATAAGAAAGAGAAAGGCAAACACTGTATGATCTCTCTTTTTTTTTTTTTTTTTAATAAATAGAATCCAAGTTCATAGATACAGAGAACAGATTGGTGGTTGCCAGAGGCAGGGGTTGGAGGGTGGAAGAAATAGATGAACTGTTGCTATTGTTTTGTTTAAACAAATTTAATAAAAAACAAATATTTGGAAAGATCCTCAGGTATCTTTAAATTTGAATGAAATTTCTCTTCTTTTCAGTTAACTTTGTGTCATTATTTGTAAATATGCATGATCCAGAGATAACCATGACAACTCAGTTATGTGTATTTTCCCCATTTTTCTAAATTTATTCAATGATGCAAGTATATGTTTTTAACAAAATAAAATTATGCTATGCATTAAACAATACTTAGTAAAACTTAGTGGCATAAAACAAAAATTTTATTGTGTTCACAGACTCTATGGACCAGGGATTTGGGTAGAGCAAAGAAGAGATGATTAGTATCTACTCCACAGTGTCTGGGGCTTCAGCTGGGAGACTCAAAGGCTGGGAGTGACTCAATGGCTGAGGGCTGAAATAATCTGAAGACATCTTCACTTACATGTCTGTGGTTGATGCTGCCTGTTGACTTGGAACTTCATTGGACTGTCAACATAAAATAGGTGGCTCGGTCGGATGGCTCAGATGAGCATCTGACTCTTGATTTCGGCTCAGGTTATGATCCCAGGGTTGTGGGATTGAGCCCTGCATCACACTGAGCATGGAGCCTGCTTGAGATTCTTTCTCTCTCCCTCTGCCCCTCCCCTGCTTACGCTCTCTAAAAACAAAAACAAAACAAACAAAAAACCCACAAAACCTGTTAAATGTGGTCTCTCTGCACAGGCTCGTTTAAGCTTCCACACAGTGATTTCTGAAACAAGAAACAAAGCACTAGCTATAAGGGACAAAATTGATAACTTTCACTACAATAAGATTTAAAAAGCTTGTTCCTCAAAAGCACTACAGAGAGAGCAAAGACACCTTGGAAAAGGAAAATATATTTGTAAAACATATTTTTAATAAAAGACTCTTACTTGGAATATGTATAGAATCCCAATAAAAAAAGTAATAGAAACTATCTAGGAGTTTTTAATTTTTTTTAATGTTTTTATTTATTTGAGAGAGAGAGAGAGAGAGAGAGAGAGAGCGTGAATAGGGGAGGGGCAAAAAGAGAGGGAGACAGAGAATCTGAAGCAGGTTCCAGGCTCTGAGCTGTCAGCACAAAGCCTGACTCTGGGCTCGAACTCATGAACCGAGATCATGACCTGGGCTGAAGTTGGACGCTCAACCAACTGAGCCACCCAGTCGCCCCTAGAAGTTTTTAAATGAGCAAAATATTTAGATTGGCCATTCACAGGAAGGGAAATACAAATGGTGAACCAATATTGAAAAGGTACTCAAACTCAGTCGCAATTAAGGAAATGCAAATTAAAACCACAATTAAAACCCACTATATATTTAGGAAGTCTGACAATAAAAAGTATTTTTAAAGATATGAAACAACTGTAATTATCATACACTGTTAGTGAGGGTATACACTGGTACAATCGATTTGGAAATTAGTTTGGCACTATCTAGTAAAGCTACATGTATATCCAATGATCCAACTACTTTGTATGGAGCTGGAGAAACTGTGCATGTGTGTACCAAAAAATATGTATGACATGTATCATTTAAACATCCATCTATATACAGAACAAGCTGGGTTAACATGTGACGGAGATCAAGGACTGCACTTTTTTTTTTTTTAATTTTTTTAATGTTTATTCATTTTTGAGAGAGAGAGAGAGAGGCAGAGTGTGAGCATGGGAGGGGCAGAGAGAGAGGGAGACACAGAATCCAAAGCAGGCTCCAGGCTCTAAGCTATCAGCACAAAGCCCTATGAGGGACTTGAACTTCTGAACTGTGAGACCATGGCCTGAGCCAAAGTAGGGATTACACTTTTGATCAGCACAGGGTGATACATGGAAGGGTTGAATCACTATACTGTACACCTGAAACTAATATACACTGAATGTTAACTAAATGGAATTAAACCCATCAGTCTATGCATTTCACCAATTTAATAGACTAAAGGAGAAAAACCATACAATTATCTCAATAGATGCATTATGTGACAAAAGTCAACATCCACTTGTAATATAAATTCTTGACAAACTAGAAAAGATCTGGATCTAGACAGCTCCAAATGTATATGAATTACAGAATGAAATGCTTATTTTCCAATTTAAATATCCTCTGAACTATTTGGTATACAAAATCTAAGACAGTAATGGCTTAGAGCCAATGTTCCTTAAAGATTGTCCCTCAGGGTGCCTGGCTGGTTCACTAGGTAAAGCATGTGACTCTTGATTTTGTGGTTGTGAATTCAAGCCCTATGTCGGGTGAAGAACTTACATTAAAAAAAGAAAACTTAAATACCATCCTCTATTAGATCTTTATAACAACTTTTTAATTAAATATTTTGTTTCAGGAGATTTCAAAGATCAAGGTGGGTTGAAAATAAAAGTGTTAATACTACTCTGAAAAAAATATTTGCTCCCCCATTAATATATTAATCTATATCCTACAGTCCCTTATCTTTTAATTTATAAACACTCTAGGTTGGCAGGAAGCATACTCTTCCTCATGGTGAATTTTGATAGTTCATGAATTATTTAATTTAGAGTAAAATCTGATTATAACACAGACTTTGGAGTAAAAAAGTCCTGGGTTTAGATTTTTGATTCTTGGCTTCTTAGCTATGTATAATCTCGGGTAAAGTATTCAATCCCTCTGAGTTTGTTTTTCTTCCATAAAATTGATAATAATAAAACCCAGGCCAGGTGTGAGGATTAAATGATAAATATAAAGCATCTGGCACTCAATAAGTGTTATCTATTACCATATTTTAGAACTAAGTAAATATATGTTAACTGTTGCTGGGTGAATTTCAGACACCCCAGGCCCTGGGGCCTCGACCCAGCCCAACCCAAAGAGGTTGCCAAAGGTTCTTGTTTTCATCCCAAGAAAGAATTCAAGGACAGACACAGCACACCAAAGGAGTGACACAAGCGGGAAAGTTCATTAAACTGAAAGTACACTCTTGAGATGTAAAAGGAGACTAGCTCAAGAGAAACAGAGAGAACAAAAATCACAAATGAACGAGGAGAAGTAACAACCAATACCACAGAAATACAAATAATTGTAAGAGAATATTATGAAAAATTATACAAATTGGACAGCCTAGAAGAAATGGATAAATTCCTAGAAACACATAACCTCCCAAAACTGAACCAGGAAGAAATAAAAAATTTGAACACAACATGATTACTGGCAATGAAATTGAATCTGTAATCAAAAAAACTTCCAAGCAAATTCTACCAAACATTTCAAGAAGAGTTAATATCTATTCTTCTCAAACTATTCCAAAAAATAGAAGAGGAAAGAAAACTTCCAAATTCATTCTATGAGGACAGTTATCACCCTGATGGCAAAACCAGATAAAGACACCACAAAAAAAGAGAACTACAGGACAATATCTCTGATGAACATAGATGCAAAAATCCTCAAAAATTACTAACAAATAAAATCCAACAAAACATTAAAAAAAATCATTCACCATGATTAAGTGGGATTTATTCTTGGGATGCAACAGTGGTTCAATACTCTCAAATAAATCAATGAGATAGATCACATCAATAAGAGAAAAGATAAAAACCATATAATCACTTCAAGAGATGCAGGAAAAGCATTTGACAAAAGTACAACATCAATTCATTATAAAAAACCTTCAACGAAGTAGGTTTAAAAGAAACATTCTTCAACATAATAAAGCCCCTATATAAAAAACCCACAGCTAACATCACACTCAACAGGGAAATGCTTTTCTCTCAGCTTTTCCCCTAAGGTCAGGAATAAGACAAGGATGTATACTCTCACCACTTTTATTCAACATAGTACTGGAAGTCCTAGCCATAGCCATCAGACAACAGAAAGAAATAAAAGGCATCCAAATCAGTAAGGAAGAAGTAAAACTTTCACTATTTGCAGATGACATGATACTATATAGAGAAAACCCAAAAGACGCCACCAAAACTACAAAACTGATAAATGATTTCAGTAAAGTCACAGGATACAAAATCAATATACAGAAACCTATTGCATTTCTATACACCAATAATGAAGCAGCAGAAAGAGAAATTAAAAAAAAACAATCTCACTGGGCCACCTGGGTGGTTCAGTTGGTTAAGCATCTAACTCCAGCTCAGGTATTGATCTCGTGGTTCCTGAGTCTGAGCCCCACATTGGGCTGTCTACTGTTAGCATAGAGCCTGCTTTGGATTCTCTGTCTTCCTCTCACTGCCCCTCTCTTGCATCTACTTGCATGCTTCTCTCGCTAAGATGAAAGAAAGAAAGAAAGAAAGAAAGAAAGAAAGAAAGAAAGAAAGAAAGAAAGAAAGGAAGGAAGGAAGGAAGGAAGGAAGGAAGGAAGGAAGGAAGGAAGGGAAAAATCCCATTTACAATTGCACCAAAACCAATAAAATACTAGGAATAAACTTAACCAAAGAGGTGAAAGATCTTTATTCTGAAAACTATAAAACTTTAATGAAAGACACTAAAGATGACACAAAGAAATGGAAAGATATTTCATGTTCATGAGTTGGAAGAACAAATATTCTTAAAATGTCAATACTACTGAAATCAATCTACATATTTAATGCAATCCCTATCAAAATACCAACACTTTTCACAGAACTAGAACAAACAATCCTACAATTTGTATGGGACACAAAAGACCCTGAATAGTCAAAGCAACCTTTCAAGAGAAAAGCAAAGCTGGAGGCATCACAATCCTGGACTTCAAGTTATGTTACAAAGTAATCAAAACAGTATGCTACTGGCACAGAAACAGACACATAGATCAATGGAACAGAATAGAAAGCCCCCCAACTATATGGTCAATTAATCTTTGACAAAGCAGGAAAGAATATCCAATGGGCAAAGGACAGTCTTCAACAATGGTGTTGGGGAAACTGGACAGCTACAAATGCAAAAGAAAGAAACGGGACCACTTTCTTACACCATAGACAAAGCTAAACTCAAAATGGCTTGAAGACCTCAATGTGAGACCTAAAACCATAAAAATCCTAGAAGAGAACAAAGACAGTAATTTCTCTGACACTAATAACTGTAGCCACTTTTTTGTAGCTACATTTCCTGAGGCAAGGGAAACAAAAGCAAAAATAAACTTGGGACTACATCAAAATAAAAAGCTTCTTTCTGCACAGCAAAGGAACCAATCAACAAAACTAAAAGATAACCTACAGAATTGGAAAAGATATTTACGAATGACATATGTGATAAAGGGTTAGTGTCCAAAATAAAGAACTTATACAACTCAACACCTCAAAAAATAACCCAATTAAAAAATGGGTAGAAGACATGAACAGACATTTCGTCAAAGAAGACATCCAGATGGCCAATAGACACATGAAAAAACGCTCAATATCACTCATCATCAGGAAAACGCAAATCAAAACTACAATGCAATATGACCTCATACCTGTCAGAAGGGCTAAAATCACCAAGACAAGAAACAACAGGCATTGGTGAGGATGTGGAGAAAAGAAAGCCTTGTGCACTGTTGGTGGGGATGTAAACTGGTGCAGCTACTGTGGAAGACAATATGGAGGTTCCTCAAAAAGTTAAAAATAGAACTATTCTACAATCCAGCAATCACAGTTCTGATATTTACTCAAAGAATACAAAGACAATAATACAAAGGGATACATGCACCCCTATGTTTATAGTAGCATTATTTATAATAGCCAAATTATGGAAACAGTCCAAGTGTCCATTGATTGATGAATGGATAAAGAAGATGTGGTAGGGGCGCCTGGGTGGCGCAGTCGGTTAAGCGTCCGACTTCAGCCAGGTCACGATCTCGCGGTCCGTGAGTTCGAGCCCCGCGTCAGGCTCTGGGCTGATGGCTCAGAGCCTGGAGCCTGTTTCCGATTCTGTGTCTCGCTCTCTCTCTGCCCCTCCCCCGTTCATGCTCTGTCTCTCTCTGTCCCAAAAATAAATAAACGTTGAAAAAAAAATTAAAAAAAAAAAAAGAAGATGTGGTATATATACACAATGGAATGTTATTCATCCATAAAAAAATGAAATTTTGCCATTTGCAACAACATGGACAGAGCTAGAGAGGATATAATGCTAAGGGAAATAAGTCAGTCAGAGAAAGACAAATACCATATGATTTTACTCACATGTGAAATTTAAGAACCAAATGAGCAAATGCAAAGAGAGAGAGACAACAAACCAAGAAACACACTCTTTAGTTATAGAGAATCAGTTGATGGTTACCAGAGGGGAAATGAGTGGGAGGATGGGTGAAATACGTGGCTTATCATGATGAGCACTGAGTAATGTATAGAATTGTTAAATCACTATATTGTACACCTGAAACTATTATAACCCTGTATATTAACTACACTCAAACTAAAATAAAAAAAAAAAAGAGCACAAAAGAAAGAGCAAGCACAGGAGCTGTGATATTGGGTTTGGGTTTCTATCTCTTATTGACAGTTGTTAACTAGGGCATGGGATATTGATTGCTTGGGCTGAGGATTTCTTAGAAGCAGGGTTTTGAGCCTTCTCTTCCTTATTTGGTCAGGGGTTTTCTGTCATGGCATCTGCCATCTTGGATCTGTCTGGTCTGATCCAGCTTCTTGTGGAGTGCTGCTAGGACAGGCCTCTGACTTTCCAGATAGCTGTACTTCCTCTTTGCTGGCCTCTAGGCCTCCTGCTAGATCCTAACTAACTGCCTACTCTATCAAAATGAACAATGACTTTATGTTCCACCATTACTGATAGTATGCATGCTACATAATTTGGGAAAGGATAGGGCAAGCAAGTTAAAAAGAAAGTGCACATTGCTAGGTAGCAAATAATTATAATATTTTTCCTTTTTTAAAATGTTTATTTCTGAGGGGCGCCTGGGTGGCGCAGTCGGTTAGGCATCCGACTTCAGCCAGGTCGCGATCTCGCGGTCCGTGGGTTCGAGCCCCGCGTCGGGCTCTGGGCTGATGGCTCACAGCCTGGAGCCTGTTTCCGATTCTGTGTCTCCCTCTCTCTCTGCCCCTCCCCCATTCATGCTCTGTCTTTCTCTGTCCCAAAAATAAAAAAATAAAAACGTTGAAAAAAAAATTAAAAAAAAAATAAAAAATAAAAAAAAAATAAAATGTTTATTTCTGAGAGAGAAGCATGTGCATAGTGGGGGAGGGCAGAGATGGGGGAGGGTCAGGGAGAGGTGGGGAGGGGCAGAGAAAGAAGGGGAGAGAGGTTCGAAGCAGGCTCCACGCTGAGAGCTGAGAGCCTGATGAAGGGCTTGAACTCACAAACCATGAGATCACAACCTGAACTAAAGTCAGATGCTTAACTGACTGAACCACCCAGGCATCCCTAAACATTTTTTAAAAAGTACTAGGCCAACAGAAATGGATTTTGTTTAAAAACTAAATTGCAATATTAAAATGGGCTAGTGAAAAGATTGTATTTCACATAAAAAATATATATGAAAACACCTCACTAATAAAAAATGTTAATTTGAAAAAAGTAAAGTATTTCAAATTAGAAAAGTCTTTAAATTATCATATTTAATTCTCATGAGGACACAATCAGATGCACAATCAAAAATTACTTTGAGATAGGGTGCCTGGGTGGCTCAGTCAGCTGAGTATCCCACTCTAGATTTCACCTCAGATCATGATCCCAGGGTCATGGGTGGAGCCCCCTGTTAGGATCTATGCTGAACATGAAGCCTGCTTGGGATTCTCTCTATCTGTCTCTCTCTCTGTCTCTCTTCCCACCCCCATCCCTCTCCCTCACTCACCCTCTCTCTCTCAAATAAAAAAAAAAATTACTTTGAGATAGACTAAAACAATATAACATTTATGGAAAGAAATTTGATAATATTATCAAGAGTAAAAATGCTTATGCTGTTTAGTTACTTTATGTCTAGGAATGCAAACCAAAAACATAGTAGTGAGAGATGCAAAAAATGACATTTGATGTTAAAAATATTGAAAATATCTAAATGTTCAACAATCTGGGAATGAATAAAATAGATGTAAAAAAAATATTATGCAATATTATGCATCAATTAAAGACAATTTTGAAAAAACCTTCAAACCAGTCCCTGTTGACAAATGCTCATATCATGAGAAATATTATCAACATATTTGTAGGGCCCACGTGGATAGTTCCCACAAGTCCTGGACTCCATACAGCCAAGCCATTTCACAGAACCATTGAATTCTTTTTTTTTCTCTTTCAATTTATTTAAATTCAAGTTAGTTAACATACGGTTTCAGGAGTAGAATCCATTGATTCATCACTTACATATAACCACTGAGTTCTATCATTCAACCTCACTCTCTCAGGGTGCAGATGAAGAAATGAAGTGATTCACCAGAGATAATTCAGCTAAGTGGCAGAGCTAGTTCTCTGCTTTTTCTATTACCTCACAACTATTTTACTTATCTCACAAACTACCTATTTTACCAGCATCCATTGCTCAATTTTGCATTGCAGTTTTTTCCTGTGAAAATACTTTTACCTGAAGGGTATAGACAAAAATGGAAAAATTGGATATAAAATTGTAGGGCAGGTTTAGGAGAAATTAGAAATAATCAATATACAGTTAAAGGTTGTAACTAAGTGAAATTCATCATCATTTTAAACCCTTTCTTCCTCCTTTATATTTTTTAAAGTGGAAATGGGTAGAGCTCTAGCTTCTGTGCTTACTACTACAGTTAAAATCTATGGAACTGTAAACTCTAATGTAATTAAAAATTAAAATGATCTCAGTGTTTCCATGGAAATAAAAAGACTTCATGAATAAATAATTACTATTATGCAACTGATATAGAAGTCTGTTACTCTGAAAACCACAAATTGTTTTATATCTACCACATTGTTTTATTTTGTTCTTTCCTATATCTTTTGGTTAAATTCTTCTTGAAAGTTCAAATACACTCATAGTTTTGATTCACATAATTCTAATATCAAAACATTACAATGTATTGTCAAATGTTAATCAAATCTAAAAAGAGAGGAAGGATCTTCTTAAGAACAGTTAATATATTTATATAATTCTAATCATCTTTTAAAGCCAGAATTTATTACTGCCACCTAAAACCATATTTTAGGTAAAAGCAAAATAAGTTTAAGAAGTTTAATGTTTATTAAACCTAAAATTGAATGTATAAAAAAAACAAAAATTGATCTTTTCAGGTAGTTGCTTTTAAAAAGACTAGATAGAAAGCAGAAAGACTTTTCTGAAATATTTTTATAATCAAGTCTAGAGATCTGATATCCCTCACTTGTAGGGGAGCGTTACACATATACTTGGTATATTAAGGGTTTACCACCTTATATTGTAATGTCTTTTGAACACCACTGTTATAATACACTGAATATGTATTTGTTAACTAAAGGACTGAGAATTTGCTTTAATTTGCAACTAATCTAATTTGAGATACTTCTTGCCCTGACATTTCCTCACAGGTTCCAAAGTGGACTCAACTGACCAGTTCTAAGCATTCGTGGTATTCCTTTTAACTTCTTAGTCATATTTCCTGCTCTAGCTAACCTTTATGTTGGAGGGCCTCAGGGCTAGATCCTGGGCATTCTTCTCTTCTTTATCTGCATTTTTTTTCCCCTCAGGTGATCTCTCTGTTCTCTAGTTTTTCATTACCATCTATATGTTGATAAATCACAAAAATGTTTATGTCCAGTCCTGACATCTAGAGTTGTATCTGTAAGTGCCAACTTAACAGTTCCATTTGGAGGTCAAAACTAACTAGGTTCAAAAACGAGCTCTTGATTTTTCTCTTCCAAGTCTATTCTTTCCCATCAGTCTTCCTCAACTCAGTAAAATTTACTACCATTCATTCACACAGTCGCTCATAGGTAAAACCCTGGCTGGAGTCATTCTTCATTCCTTCCCTTCCTTCACACACATCCCCACATGCCCTCCCCAACAGCCAACCAATCAGCAAGTCCTGATGATTCTATCTCCAAAATATATCCTGAATTTTTCCATTTCTCTTTGCCTCCTGTATCACTATCACTCTAGATGCAAATCACCTAAGCTCTCATGTGTGTGCCATTCTAATAACCTCCTTATTGCTCTCCCTGTTTCCATTCATGTCCCTGTATAACATATTCTTCTACAACATATAAACCCAGGTATATCACTTCTCCAGTAGAAATCCTGTAATAGGTTCTGTTTTACTCAGAATGAAATTGACACTATGATTACCACTGAGTCCACACCATCTTCTCTATTGCCTCTAAGCTAATGCCACACTGCTCTGCTTTCTGCCCTTAAGTACCTTTTTTCCACATCAAGGCCTTTGCATTTACTGTTCCTCCTACCTGTGAAGATCTTCTCTCTGCTTTCTGAATGATGGCTCCTTTTCATCTGTTGATTGCTATCTGCCTAATAATACCACCAAATAACCTGTTGATAAAGCAAAGCTACGTTTTTTGCTTATTATAGTAAGGAGAATACTACTTTGACAGATCTTAGCAGTGTGTCTGAGGAGGAAGGACAAAGATAAGATATTTATGAGGTTTTGGGGGTCTAATTTGAGTTTTTCAATGCACGGGCCCCATTAGTATTGCGTAAAGTCTACAAGGCTGATGGGGAAAACTCAAGTCATGTTACCCATCAGAGTCCTCCTCACAGAAGTGGGACCATCTTAGTACCTTTGCCATGCCCAGTCATTGGCTGAGAGCAGCCTGTGAGAAGCATAGCTTCTGCACAGGCACCATGATAGATCCAGAGCAGCAGCTGGGGCCACTTATTAATCACTCCATCTGCAGCAGGAGCTCTGAGGGCTCATTTTCATTGCTGCCATGGCCTACTTCTTATGCTGAATAGATTTATCTCTCCCCACAGGTCAGACTGCCAGTCTCCCATAGTTCTTCTGGCCCATCTTCCTGAAATGAAGGAACCTCTGATGCTCAGAAGGAACCTCTGATGCTGCAGCTGATCTCTGGAGCTAAAACTGGTATTCATGCTCTCCCATTTCCAGGAGTTATTCTAATTTACCTCACCCTCAGGTATTACCTCACCAGGTCTTGGAGCCTTGCTGGTGTTATGACTCAAATTTTAATTCCTGAGAGGACTGAGTGACCATTTTGTTCTTGTGCAGACACTGCTGCATGCATCCATTCACAGTTACAATGGGGCACAGGAGGACCAAAAGGTGTCCAAATGGATCATCTAGGCTCCACATGTAGTCCCCCTGCTCTAAGTCCTTCTGCTGATCTGGGTTGATCACTCCTGCCAGTATGCTGATGCCTCTTCTTACCTGTTGGTGCCTGGATACAAGGACTTTAAAGTGCACTGACAGCAGCCTTACCTTATAGTTGAATAAAAACTTTGTGTTCCCCCTGGCAAGAGTATGCTCGCTTTGGGGACCAGGACCTCCAAACCTACAGAGCCCAGAATTAAAAGGATGGGAAACAAAATCTCCCAGTGTGTCACTGGAAATTAAGGTAAATGGGGCTACTCCTGCTTCTGTCCCATGGTTACTGGACCTATGTATTCTTCCTGTTGGAAACACAGCACTATACAGAGGTCTCTGATTTATGCATATATTACCTCTTCAAGGATGGTATCCACCCTTTCAGAATGCTGCCTCTGAGTTAATGCTGAAGCTCTGCTTTTAGAAGGCCATTTCAGCATCCTATCAATGTATCCTCCTAGGTGCAAAAATTTCTTTAAGAAACAAATATCTCTCTGTAATTACACTGAATATAGTCTTACTTTCTCCATTTAACCTATGTGATCAACTTTTATTTCTCCCTAGACAAAACTAGGAGACAGAAAATGAGGAATTACTTAGTTTTTTTTTTATTTTTTAATTTTATTTTTTAAAATTTACATCCAAATTAGTTAGCATATAGTGCAACAGTGATTTCAGGAGTAGATTCCTTACCCATTTAGCCCATACCCCCTCCCAAAACCCCTCCAGTAACCCTTTGTTTGTTCTCCATATTTATGAGTCTCTTCTGTTGTCCCCCTCCTGTTTTTATATTATTTTTGTTTCCCTTCCTTTATGTTTATCTGTTTTGTCTCTTAAAGTCCTCATATGAGTGAAGTCATATGATTTTTGTCTTTCTCTGACTAATTTCACTTAGCATAGTTTTTTCTTTTTTTTTTTTTAATTTTTTTTTTTAACGTTTTATTTATTTTTGAGACAGAGAGAGACAGAGCATGAACAGGGTAGGGTCAGAGAGAGGGAGACACAGAATCTGAAACAGGCTCCAGGCTCTGAGCTGTCAGCACAGAGCCTGACGCGGGGCTCGAACTCATGGACCATGAGATCATGACCTGAGCCGAAGTCGGCCGCTTAACCAACGGAGCCACCCAGGCGCCCCACATAGTTATTTTTCTAATGAGCATGTTTGTCATATTGTCTTTATGAATTTTAAGGAAACTATGTATATAACAAAATCCAAAAATATTTTCATGTCCTATATATCTATTCCTTCCTTCCTTCCTCCTTTCAATTTTTAGAAGTAAGCTCTAGGCCCAACATGGGGTTGAACTCAGAATCTCGAGATTAAGAGTCACTTACTCTACCAACTGAACCAGCCAAACACCCCAATCTATATCTATTTTTAAATAGATAAGAATAACAATAAAGGGGCACCTGGGTGGCTCAGTCCATTAAGCATCTGACTTCAGCTCAGGTCATGACCTCGCAGTCCACGAGTTCGAGGCCTGCATGGAGCTCTGGGCTGACAGCTTAGAGCCTGGAGCTTGCTTCAGATTCTGTCTCCCTCTCTCTTTGCCCCTCCCTACTCGTACTCTGTCTCTCTCTCTCAAAAATAAAATAAAACATTAAAATTTAAAAAGAAGAATAACAGTAAAATATAACTGTTTAGTGACCAATGTCACTCATTGTTTTCTTTAGATTTTGTCCAAGTATTCAAAGCCTATGTATCAATTAACTCAGTTTAACCTTTATCTGAGGTTTTTTTTTAATGTTTATTTATTTTTGAGAGACACACAGAGACAGAATACGAGTGGGGGAGGGGCAGAGAGAGACGGAGACACAGAATCCGAAACAGGCTCCAGGCTCCGAGCTGTCAGCACAGAGCCCGACGCGGGTTTCAAACCCACCAACCGTGAGATCATGACCTGAGCCGAAGTCAGACACGTAACCGACTAAGCCACTCAGGTGCCCCTGTGTGAGGTTTTTAAGTTAGCTGAGGAACTAGAAATTGAAATTTTAGTTAAGTATAAAGTTCTTAAGAACTCTGATATTAAAGTTTTTTTTAAGTTTTTTTTTTTTTTAATTTAAGTAATTTCTACACTTAACATGGGGTTTGAACTCATGACCCGAGATGCAGAGCCATATGCTCTTCTGACTCAGCCAGCCAGGCATCCCAAGAATTTTGATATTATAGAAATAACTTGAGATTATAAACTTTTTAAAGATATCCATCATTACAATTTTATCTAATCATGAATCTAAATTTTTGTAAACTTAATTTATAGAAATGATAATAATAATTTGTCCCATAAGACCAATGTAAGATTAGAAAAAAAAAAAACAATGTAAGAAATATATAAAGTTTAAATTATGAGATATTCAATCTTCCTGTATAACTAGCATACTGTGTTGGCATTAATTTCATATATTAAAGTCAGGAAGATAATTGTTTTTCAATCCTTTAAACCAATATGATTAACTCATTCTATCAGGAATACTTTATGAATATTTTCTGTATAATATATAAACTTTGTATTCATAAGTGAAATTATAATAAAAACCCTTTAAATCCTGGTTCAGAGCCTTTCATCTTGGAAGCAACAAGTTTTTTCTTCTTTTCTTAGTTTTAACCAGAAATATCTCTTAAAAGCAATTTTTTTTAAATGTTTATTTGTTTTTGACAGAGAGAGAGAGAGACAGAGCATGAGTGGACAAGGGGCAGAAAGAGAGGGAGACGCAGAATCCGAAACAGGCTCCCAGGCTCCAAGCTGTCAGCACAGAGCCCCACACGGGGCTTGAACTCACGGACTAGGAAATCATGACCTGAGCCGAAGTCAGACGCTCAACTGACTGAGCCATCTAGGAGCCCCTCTTAAAAGCAATTTTATTTTTTTTTTTATTTTTATTATTTTTTTTTTTCAACGTTTATTTATTTTTGGGACAGAGAGAGACAGAGCATGAACAGGGGAGGGGCAGAGAGAGAGGGAGACACAGAATCGGAAACAGGCTCCAGGCTCTGAGCCATCAGCCCAGAGCCCGACGCGGGGCTCGAACTCACGGACCGCGAGATCGTGACCTGGCTGAAGTCGGACGCTTAACCGACTGCGCCACCCAGGCGCCCCTTAAAAGCAATTTTAAAGAAACACAAAACAGTTTAATAATTTTTCTTTCTATTGTAGAAATTCATTAGATATTTCTAGATTGAGTACATAATGACAGAATAATTTTTTTTGTCAATTAATCTCTAATGTTTCCCTAGGGAGGGAAAAGAAGAAAAGGAATATGAATTAAAAATGAGAGGGAGCCAACTTTAGTCAAATACAAAATTAGCATTGGAAAAGACTAATTATCTTTCCTTACTTAAAGACAGGGGAAAGTTTAGATGTAAGAAAACCTATTTTGAAATACATGCACATAAGAGAGGGTGAGGAAGCAGGAGGAAGAGTCAGTCATTACAGCTGGTTTAAAGATTAATTTAGGCCCCCTAGACAATTTGATTTCTTTGATTAAAATGCCAGTAACTGTTAATACTTGAAGTATAAAAATGAAAGGGGTATTTCTTACATTAAACAGAGTGATCTTTCTCTTTTAGACAAACAAGACTATATCCTTATGGGGTATTTTGAAGGGGAAGGAGAAAAAGTTAGAAGGAGAGACAGTACAGAGGGAAACAGGAACACAGGATGAGGAAATAGAACAATCAAGGACATCATATTCAAATTGTGATTTGAAAGGATCTAGAAAAGATATTTCTAAATTTTTCACATTTTTTTCTTGCCTTTACCAAAGAATCTTTTAAGGAGGCAATTTCATAATCTCTTGACTATATTGGAAGTTTCCTCTTAAAATGTAGACAACTGTAGGGGCGCCTGGGTGGCTCTCAGTTGGTTGAGTGGCCGACTTCAGCTCAGGTCATGATTTCTTGGTCCATGAGTTTGAGCCCCACGTCAGGCTCTGTGCTGACAGCTAGGAACCTGGAGCTTGCTTCTGTGTCTCCCTCTCTCTCTGTCCCTCCCCCGCACATGCTCTCTCTCTCTCTCTCTCTCTCTCTCTCAAAAACAAATAAACATTAAAAAAATGTAGACAACTGTATATTTGAGATATTGCTTTCTTTTTGCTTCAAAGTACGTCCCCAAAAGAACAATTTTGTTTATATGAGAAGTTCCCCCCAAAAACAATTCTAATTCCAAATAATCCTTTTATCATTTTCAAAGTAATACACAGGCCGCCTGGGTGGCTCAGTCAGTTGAGTGTTGGGCTCTTGGTTTCACCTCAGCTCATGAGGTGGGATAGAGCCCAGTATCAGGCTCCATTCTCAGTGGGGGGGCCTGCCTAGGATTCTCTCTCTCTCTCCCTTTGCCCTTATTCCCTACTCACATACTCTATCTAAAAAAATAAAAATAAATAAAAGAAATTAAACAAGACACATTTTGATTCTAGTATAAATACATATAAGATGCAGGAGTCCAGCCCAGAATGGCTATAGAACTAGACTAAAGATAAACCTATGAGTCTGATAATATATAGTCAAATGTGAACCTTGAATCTTAGGGACCCTCTCCTAAAGAGAACCAGACCCTCACGGACAAGATAAAACAAGAGTGGGCAAAGTTCTCATTAAACTTTCATAAATGACTTGAGACAGTTTTTCCAAAGGATGCCAGTTTGAAGAGAAACCTTCTGAACCTACAAGTTTACACCCATTTTTATCCCTATGAACTTCCTCTTAATAGATGCACAATGAAGAAATTACCAGGACAAACAGTATTGACAGTAATAATGCAGATTTCTACCAAATAAAAGTTTTTCAAACATTATCAATAAATGGAGTTTATTCCTAGACACTATTCTCAAACTAAACAAAACAAACTTAAGCATTTGGAGTATTCGATAAAAAAATTAGAAATCAGAGCTCAAACCCAACATGAACTTACCTTACCACTGTTATTGGAGAGACCCTGTGTAGGAGGCTCAAAGGGCCTCAGAAAAGCATGCTGTTTCCAAGGTGACCAGATTTTGATAAGACCTCCATGACCGTCAAATGCTGGCTCCTTTAAAATACCTCCAAAATAACCTGTTGATAAAGCAAAACTGAGTTTTTTGCTTCCTGTGGTAAGGGAGAATACTATCTGGATAGTCTTAGCATTTCACAGGGGATATCAGAGGAGCAATAATTAGGAGTTCTGGGATCCAGTTTAAGTTTCAAAGCAGAAGATCTGATTGGAATTACACAAAGTTTATACATAACACCTTTTTGATTGGAGACTAGGAAGTAACACTTGGAAAGTGATTCTTTCACAATATTTTGCCTTCTTAGACTAATCTGTTGTTCCTTCTATAACCTGAATTGTTCACTTTGGAACTTCTTTGATTTACAAAGTTTTTTCCTTTGTTTGAAATGATAGTACTTATCACACCATTTTACAAATTGATTAAAAAACTGTCTGCCACTACACTGTAAGCCCCCATAGAGCTGGGATTGGGTTTTATTAATCTTTTGTATAACCAACAGGTAACACAGTGTCTGATTCTCAATAAACACTCAGCCACTGTTGATTATGATTGGACAAAAACACATAAACATGCTGACTAATCTGATTTTCAATTGATGGACATGAACTTTAAGTGAACCCTTAATCAAGTAGACCCATTAATAATACTATATTTCATTTGCCTAATTACTCTCATACTAGCTTTTCTCCCCAACACACTTCCCCCCAACATACCCATATTCACAGTTACCTAAGGGCCTGGCTTATTTACTGAGAAAATTGAAGCAATCAAAAGAGATTTCCACAGACTGTCACTTGTACAGTAGTAGCATCTTTACCCATGTAGTCTCCCTTGTCATCCACCCGCAGATGAGGTATCCATGGTCCTATCTAGAGTCAAACCCTTTATTTGAACACTAGATCCCATCTCCTTTCTGCTACTCAAAGACATTTCTTCAGCAATTATCTCCCCTTGACAACTTTCCCTTCTCTCTTTAGGTTGTTTTCCATTTATTTTCTATAAGGACACTCTAAAATCTTAAATGTGGATGGTCATTCATTCAAAAATATTTTCTAAGCATCTGCCACTGTCATAGATCAATGAGCAAAAAAAGACAAAGATCCCTAACCCTGAATTTTATAATTTAGTAGAGAGAGACAAACTATAAAGTATTCTTAACACAATGCCCAAAATGATCCTTTTAAAGGGTAAGTCATATTATGTTGTCATTCTTCTGCTCAAAACATGCTGTGGCTTCCCATTTCCACGCAAAGTAAAAGGCAAAATCTTTATGATGGATTGTAAGACCTTACATGATCTGATTCCCTATTACCTCTCTGACCTCATTTCCCAGTATTCTCTCACTTGCTCACTCCACTCCAGACACATTAGCCTTCTTGCTGACCTCAAGGCACAGCAAGCACTTCCCAATCCTGCAGTTCCCTCTTACTGCACTACTCTGCACGGTATCTGCATGACTCTTACTTTAAGAATTTGCTTGCATGTACCTTCTCAATGAGGCCCACTCTGGTTGTCCTATTTAAAATTGTAACTCTTACCATACTAACCCCATATTTGCCTCTTTCCCTGCTCCATTTTTATGGAGCCTGTCAACCTAACATATAAGTGTATAATATACATATAACATACTTACATATAAATATATATATACTTACATATATGTATACTTACATATAAATAATATACATTACTTACATATAAATAAATAAATATATATATATGTATATATATATATATATATATATAATGAGCTTATGTTTATATATACTTATTTACTATGTTTATTTTTTATTATCCATCTCCCTCTACTGGACTGTAAGCTCCAAAAGGGCAGGAAGTATGTCTGTTTTGTTGAATGAATGAATGTCCATATTTAAGATTTTAGAGTGTCTTTGTAGAATATAAATATAAAAAACCCAACAGCTTCTATAAAGCAATTATAGATGCAAGTCACGGCCAGAAACTTATTATACAATTTTATTATAGTCATCAAAAAATTACTCTATCACTTCCATTTGGTCATCATTATCTACTTTCAGAAATCTGTAACATTTAAAGTTTCACCCAGATTTTAGGAAAGCTTTTTGACTCAATGGACTCCTTTAATGAATCATTTCAATAAGACTTTAAATGTAACACACGCTAAGCAAAACGTAAAATTCTTAGTCTGGCCTTCTAGAATTTCTACCATTTAACCTCTCTTACCATTCCAATCTTTATCCCAGCTTCATTCCTTCATTGAATCTTAAAGTTCTGATCAAAATGAACTTTAAAATGTACTCCCAATGAGCTATATAATTCCATCTACTTGCGCCTTGAATTCTGGACATCTGCACTTTAATCTCATGTTCATATCCTGTCATTAAAGATCCAACTCAAAGATTCTATAATGAAAAGATCACTTGTTTTCTGGACTGTGTGGCAAAAGGAATGTGGAATGGTACTGGACAGACCTTGCTACCAATATTATCACTTAATAGTTGTTTAATGACCTCAAGCAAGTTATTCAATTTCTGAATTATAGTTCTCCAATTTGTGGGAGTCACCATTAGTGGTCTCAACAATAGTTGAGTGAATTCTGTCTTACTAAAATATATTTTTTCTTGGACTGGTGCCCAAATTTTAAAAGAATTACGTTTTCTAGCATCCTCTGTAACCAGGGTGGTCATATAACAGTTCTGACCAATAAGATAAAAGGGGAAGTCGCAGACGGGTCTCCTAAGAAAGACTTTTGGTTCATTCACCCAGCACAGGCCCTTTGCTCATTCCATTCTTCTTGTCTGAACTCTGATCAATGCTGGAGGTGGAACAACCACCATGGACAAAAAAGCAACAAGTATGTAGATGAAAGTCACATTAGAGATGCTCATATGAAAATACTAAAGGTTGCTGTGTTCCTGGTAGCCTATGGAACCACCATACATCCCTGGTGAGAATGTCCTCAGATTTGGTTTCATAAAAAAATAAGATCTCTTTATTTGGTTAAACCATCATAATCACGTCTCTGTTGCACACAGCCAAAGATGCTACCTAACAGACACCATCACTTTGAGAATAAGGATAATGTTTACCTTTCAGCATTTAAAATTTCCTTGTTAATATTAATTATAAAAAGGAACATATACTGAGTGGCCCGTTACAGATTCTAAGATCTCAACATAGGTTAATTCATTAAACCCTCATAACAATCCAATTCAATTAAGTAGCTACTACTACCATTCGTTCAGAGGAAAGAAAAATACTAAAAACTGAGAGTTCAAGTAATTTGTCCAAAGTTACACAGCTAATAAAGAGGAAGCGGGATTCCAATCTGTCTGACTTCAGAGCACAGGCTCTTAACCACCAGTCCAAGCTACAATAAGAAACTATTTATGCCAGGTGAAATGCCAAGTGCTTTAACCAAACAATGTAAAGCACCAAGTACAACGTCTGGTGTTTACTGAAATGTCAGTTCTCTTCCTTGTAAGTAATGTCATCACCTTCTTCTTAATTATTTTATTTTTATTTGAGAAAGAGAGAGCACAAGCAGGAGACGGGGCAGAGGGAGAGAGAGAGAATCTTAAGCAGACCCCACACTCAGTGTGAGCCCAACATGGGGCTTGATCCCATGACCCTGGGATCATGACCTGAGCTGAAATCATGAGTGGGATGTTCAACTGAGCCACCAAGGTGTCCCATCTTCTTCTTCACTCTTATATAATTTTATCCATATTCCTATGATCAAATTAACCATTTTCTTTTTAAGTTTATTTACTTAGAGAGAGTATGCTCATGTGTTAATATGTGTGAGCATGGGGAAGGGGCACAGAGAGGGGGAGAGAATCCCAAGCAGGCTCCATGCTGTCAATGTGGAGCCCAACATGGGGCTTGATCCCACAAACTGTGAGATCATGACTTGAGCCAAAAGCAAAAGTCGGACACTCAACCAACAGGGCCACCCAGGCACCCCTCAAATTTACCATTTTCTATCTTGTATAAAGTTATATATCTCATGTAATAGACACTACGTTCCAGTAAGGTAAACTTTTAAATCATTCATTTTGGTATCTTACATGGCCTACATCCTAAAGAAGGCTGAATCATGAGTGGTGGAGCCATGGCAGTGGAGACTGGAAACTATACTATCAAAGGTGGTCCTTATACAATCAGACAGTTCTGGAGATTACTTTGGACCAATCCTATACCCTAAATTCCACAATTATATACCTACTTGTCTCACTCAGATTTGTTGTACCTTACTCCATCTTGTAATCTATCCTTGCACTTCCCTCATAACCTCCTACTTATTCTCCCAACTCTACTCCTCCTGCAGAAACCCAAACGTGACATGGCATCAACATTGTCTGGAGAACTTCTGTATCTAGTCAAGCTGGAGTAAAAGTAACCAGATTTATCCTCCTGCCTGAAACAACTATAAAATTGGATAAAATATATGAAACAATGATTCTCAAAATGTTACACATGATGAGAGAGGACAGTGATCCCTGAGAGATATAAAACAGATGAGATGAGGCCTATGTTATCCCAGAGAGCTGTCCAAAGAGATTCCAGGCTGTGGCACATGGGGTAGAAAACCAGGCAGAACCTCTCAGGGCAGAGGAGATAAAACTTGGAATCAAGGAAGGCCAAAGCCGCTAAAGTTTGTAGGACAAAGTACTGGAGAAGAGAGAGCTATATAGAAAACTCCAGAGATCTGCAGAAATTCACTCCCTAGCATTCAAAATACTAATGATCAGTGCATGAGTATAAGGAAATAACTTGAGACTAGGGAAAAGAACAACCTGAAAGGATTTGGGAACAACTCTCTAAGGTTCATAGGGTTCAGAAGAATACCTCTTCCACCAGCCAGAGTAGAAAACCTCATTAGTTCAAAAGCAATGTACTCACAAGGGATTTGCCTCAATAGTGAGACAAAATTAACACTAGATTAAATGCTGCTTGGTCCTACCTAGCAAAGTTTAAAGGAAACATTAAAGGAATAATCTGTTTCCAAAAAACTCAATTGTGTCCCAGAACAAAACTCAAGAATATTTATAAGAATACAAAAATATCCAGCACTCGAAAAAGGTGAAAGTTATGTCTGACATCCAATCAAAAGTTACCAGAAATGCAAAAAAGCAGGAAAATATATAAAAATAATATATACAAGATAACTGATTAAAGTGTAAATAGTAACAATGCATTGTCAGGTTTGTAATCTATATAGAAATAAAATGTGTGACCACAATAGCACAAAGAAGGGGAAAGATGTGAGTATATTATTATAAGATTCTTATACTGCATGTTAAATGATGGAATACTACTTGAAGGTAGACTGGGATAGTTAAAGATGTACAGCATAAACACTAAAGCAATAATTAGCTAACAAGTCAATAAAGGAGGTAAAATTGAATCATAAAAAAAGGGCAATTTCACCAAAGGACAGAAAAAGACAACAAAGTACAGATGGAACAAATAGAAAGATAGAAGGGAAGACATAAACACAACCATTTCAACGTTTTTTATTTATTTTTGGGGGGACAGAGAGAGACAGAGCATGAACAGGGGAGGGGCAGAGAGAGAGGGAGACACAGAATCGGCAACAGGCTCCAGGCTCTGAGCCATCAGCCCAGAGCCTGACGCGGGGCTCGAACTCACGGACCGCGAAATCGTGACCTGGCTGAAGTCGGACGCTTAACCGACTGCGCCACCCAGGCGCCCCTAAACACAACCATTTCAATAACAACATTAAATGCAAATGAAACCCAACATTTGTGAAATATGTAAAATATGTAAAACAGGATAATGCATCCTGATGAACAAGTATGATTTACTCCAAGAATGCAAGAATACAAGGCCTTTACCCTTCAAAATTTAATCAAATCTTAACATATTGAGAGACTAAAAAAAGGAAAATGATCGTATCAATATACACAGGAAAAGCACCTGACAAAATCAAATATCCATTCCTAATAAAAATTCTCAATAAGCTAAGAACAGAAAGAATCTCATTCAATTTGACAAAGGACATATACAAAATTTATGGTTAACACCATAACAGTGAAAGACTAAATGCTTTTCCCCTAAAATCAGAAACAAGGCAAGGATGTCTACCCTAAGCCATTCTAATCAAAATTGTACTCTAGGTTCTAGTCAGTATAACAGTTGAGAAAAAGAAATATAAGCCATCCAGATTGGAAAAGAAGATGTAAAATAGCATAACTGTCAACGTAGAAAATCTAAAAGAACCTACCAAAAAGCTACGAAAACTAATAAATGAGCTACCAAGGTTGCAAGATAGAAGATCCATATAAAAAATCAACTCTATTTCTATATTAATGCAAAAATAAGACATTGAAATTAAAAAACAATGTCATTTATAACTTCTTAGTGATAAATCTGATAAAAGACATGTGAGACCTATACGTTAAAAACTCTAAAACATTGCAGAGAAAAAAACAAAGTATCAATATTAAGATTTCAATTATCCCCAAATTGATCTGTAATATTCTACATGATCCCAATCAAAATCCCATCAGGCTTTTTTAAAAAAAGAAACTGATCAGGTGATTCTAAAATTCACATGGAAAAACAAAGAACTAAGAATAGCCAAAACAAAGTTGAAAGGAAGAATAAGGTTCAAAGACTTTATTACCTGACTTCAAGATTTATTATAAAGCTATAGTAATCAAGACAGTGGGGGGCGCCTGGGTGGCGCAGTCGGTTAAGCGTCCGACTTCAGCCAGGTCACGATCTCGCAGTCCGTGAGTTCTAGCCCCGCGTCGGGCTCTGGGCTGATGGCTCAGAGCCTGGAGCCTGTTTCCGATTCTGTGTCTCCCTCTCTCTCTGCCCCTCCCCTATTCATGCTCTGTCTCTCTCTGTCCCAAAAATAAATAAACGTTGGAAAAAAAAAAAATTAAAAAAAAAAAAAAAAAAGACAGTGGTATTGGCATCAAGAGGGACCAGAGCTTCTCAGTCTCAGTACTACATACATTTTGGGCCAGATAATTCTTTGTTGTTCAGGCTGTCCTATGCATTGTACAATGTTGAAGAGAAGCTCTGGCTTCTATCACAAATCAATATCTCCCTAGCTATGAGAATTTAAACTGTCTCCAGACTTTGCCCCATGTTTTTTAGAGGCAAAATTGCCCTGGTTGAGACCATGGAGATAGACAATAAATCAATGAAAAAGAACAGAGTCCAGAAATTCACCTATATGTATGTGATTAGTGGATTTTTCATCAATGGTATAAATTTAATTCAATAGAAAAATACAGTCTTTTCAGAAAATGGCGCTGAAACAACTGGATATTCATATGCCAAAAAAAGTCTTGTATTATGTATATAAAAATTAACTCAAAATAGATCATGCACCTAAATGTAAACTCAAAAGTTATAAAATTTCTTAGATGAAAACAGGAGAAAATCTAATCTTGGATTAGGCAAAGGTCTTTTAGATACAACACAGAAGTATGATCCGTAAAGGGGGGAAAAAGGTACACTGGACTTAATCACAATAAGAACTTCTGATCTTCTACTCTTTGAAAGATTCTGTTAAGAAGGTGAAAAGATAAGCTACAGATCAGGTGAAAATTCTTGTAAATAACATTTCTAAAATGGACTTATATCTAGAATATACTTTTTAAACCTCCATAAGAAGAAAACATTTCCATTTAAAAATGAGATAAAGATCCACACAGACACTTCACTAAAGAAAATATACAGATGGCAAATAACTCATGAAAAGATGTTTAACAGCATTGGTGACTGTAGAACTGGAAGTTAAAACCACAATGAGATACTACTAGACTACACAGCATTGTAATATGCCTACAATATCAAAAGCCTGTCCATACCAAGCATTGGCTGGAACTCTCATACACTACTGACAGGATCGTAAAGGGGTACAATCACATTGGAAAAACCATTTGAGAGTTTCTTAAAAAGTTAAATATATACCTACCATATGACCCAGCTATTCCTCTCCTAGATATTTACTCAAGAGAAATGAAAGCATCATAAGTTCATACAAAGACTTTTATACAAATGTTCATAGCAACTTTATTTGTAATAGCCAAGAACTGTAAACAACCCAGCTGTCCATCAACAGGTAAGTGGATAAGCAAATTATGGAATATTCATACAACGGAATACTATTCAGCAGTAAAAAGGAACGGACTATTCAGACATCTTGTGACACAGATGAATCTGAAAATAACTATGCTGAGTGACAGGGGGTGCCTGGGTGGCTCAGTTGGTTAAGTGTCTGACTCTTGGTTCCTGCTCAGGTCATGATCTCATGGTTTCATGAGTTCAAGCCCCACTTGGGGCTCTGTGCTGACAGTGTAAAGCCTGCTTGGGATTCTTGGTCTTCCTCCCTGCCCCCCTCACTCACATTGTCTCCATCTCTCTCAAAATGAACTTAAAAAAAAAAAAAAAACATATGCAACATTTGCAACTCATATACGCTGAGTTACAAAAGTCATATATAAAAAGGTTCATACTATATGATTTTTATAAAATTATAGACAAAGCAAATTGATCTCTAATGACAGAAAGCAAATCAGTAGTTGTTTGGGGATGGTGAAGTGTGAGTGGGAGGCAGGGAGAGAAGGGGATTACTAAGAGGCATTAGGAATCTTTTGGAGGTGATGGATATGTTCGTTACCTCAACTGTGGTGATGCTTTCATAGATGTATACATTTATCCAAACTTATTAAATTGTACACTTTAAATATGTACAGTTTGTTGTATATCAATTATACCTCAATAAAAATATTTTTAAAACCCTCTGCTGGTATCTGATTCCTACTTTGTACTGTGGTTTTAGAATTCTTTATTTTCTTGAGATATGATTGACATATAACATTAAGTTTAAGGTACACAATATGTCAATTAGGTAATTTATATTTTGCAATATAATTACCACCATGGTGTTAATTAACATCACTATCATGACACAGAATTATTCTTTCCTTTTTTTGGTGAGAACAATTTAGATGTAGTCTCTGAGCAATTCTGAATTTTATAATGCAGTATTATTGACTATAATTACCAGGCCATACATTAGAATTCCAGGATGTATTTACTAATTGCAAGTTTGTACCCATATAATATTTTCAAAGGTTTTCAACATTAACCATACTATTTATTTTTCTAATGAATCAAAGTTAGAATTCCTTAGGGGCACGTGGGTGGCTCAGTTGGTTAAGCGTCCAACTTCTGCTGAAGTCATAATTTCACGGTTCGTGAGTTCAAGCCCTGCATCAGGCACTGTGCTGACAGCTCAGAGCCTGGAGCCTGCTTCAGATTCTGTGTCTTCCTCTTTCTCTGCCCCTCCCCTGCTCGCATTGTCTCTCTCAAAAATGAATAAACGTTAACATTTTTTTAAAATTTAGAATCCCTTAGCGAATTTTTCTTTAATTCTGATTTATTCCTGAAGTTTTAAGAATTCAATGAGCAATGAATATTTGTATTTAATGATTGTATTCATAGCTAACATGTATTTGGCAAAATTACACTAAGGCTTTGCCATTACAACTAAATTAATTAAGTAGAATTACTGATACTTAGATATCAAAGCAATACACCAATCAAAATGTCTAAAGCCTAAATTAGCTGATGGGGAATAGTTAATAGAGTGCCCCTTCTGGAGAGAGTCAGATTTTCTATGGTCCCATAAAATAGGAAGGGAGGAATAAAGCAAAAGAAGCAAAGAGGAAAAACATTAATGATCTCTCCTTTTTAAATCACATACTTCTGTCATTACACCAAAAATATAAAGCTGTACTTAAAGATGTCCAGTGTCAAGATGTGAGAAAAAAAGAATTACTAATATTACAGGGATTGTTTTAAAATGTTGATGGTTGGGGCGCCTGGGTGGTGCAGTCGGTTAAGCATCCGACTTCAGCCAGGTCACGATCTCGCGGTCTGTGAGTTCGAGCCCCGCGTCAGGCTCTGGGCTGATGGCTCGGAGCCTGGAGCCTGTTTCCGATTCTGTGTCTTCCTCTCTCTCTGCCCCTCCCCCGTTCATGCTCTGTCTCTCTCTGTCCCAAAAATAAATAAACATTGAAAAAAAAATTATTAAAAAAAAAAATGTTGATGGTTGGCTGAGCTGAGAGTACTAAATGTGTATATATACCTAATGTAATGATAATAGGAGTTACTGGTAGTTATGCTGAAAAACTTTCAGGTTCCAAATTGAACATAAATCTCTAGCCAAAGTTCTCAGGTATTTAAGGTGTTTATTCAGCATCTTAAAGATGAACAAAACTACCACTATCCCCAGAAAAAGTATTAAAAAGAAAACTAACAAATTTAAGAAAAAAAACCACAGGATTCTTTTAATGAAAAAATTACATTATAACAAAGACACTATACATTGTTACAATATATATATATATATATATATACACACACACACACATTTTAAAACTTTTTAAAAAACCTGGTACAAATTAAATGACATCTTTCTCATACTCACATGATTAAGTAATTTGACAGGATGTAAAGATGAAACACAAGCTGGTGGGCCTCAAAATTAGAAACTCGAATGCAGGACCAGATCCCATTTTCTACCATTTTTGTGACTTTTAGAAAACATTTACCTTGGATAAGACAAGGTACTTCATGTAAAAACTTTTTCTTTTAAGCATGTTAACTGCTTGTGGAGAAAATTATTATTGAGGGAAAAGCCCACCATGGTGGTGTTTATCTATAATTCACTGTAGCATATATAAAATTCACTGGGAGGCTTTGGAACATGAAAACTACAATGATGAAAAAAGCTCAACTGTAATTATAAATTTCTAACTGCTTATTTTGAATGTCCAACTTACTACTACAGATATTACACCTTGTAATACATGACACAAAAGAGCATATATCAAACTTTGCTGTAGAGCTGTTAGGAGAATGCCAAATATAGATACTGAAAATTTTATGCACTTGTATTTAACACCCTGTGCATTTAAAAATTAATCAAATATTTAAAATATGTAAACACACTTTTATAAAAGCGATGCTAAGCACCCTTAAAATACAATACTGATATACTGTGACTGAACATGCACTTAGAGGGGAAATGAATTTTTAAAAATTTAGAAACCATTTTTAAAGAGCTACTCATTGAAATACTTACATGAAAATATTGATAGTTCCAGTTTCTACCTAAAAACCAAAAGAGTATACAATTAGGGATTTAAACCTTCCTTCATGCTCTTTTTTAATTTTGTTTTTTGTTTGTGGGAAGGATGCACTGTAACTTTCCTCCTCCTAATGAAAAAAACAGTACCAGAAAGAGACATTCACATAGAATGAAGTGAGAGAAATATTTTAAAACTATACTTTGTTCTTGTTCAAATGCCAAAGTCTGAACTCTCTAACATCTCTTATCCTCACAGGTAACTGACTAGAGTTTGTATCTTAACAAGCATTTCTCCTTAGCAACTCAACATCAAAAAAGAAAAGAATGTCTCCAAAGGAATATAGTTCAATTGGTAAAATATTTAATAATAAGCTATTGCCATTAATGAAAAGTCAATATTATTTAAAATCCTGAGAAAAGTTTCCATAAAAATTAGAAATAATAAATTAAAAGAATATTACCTACAAATGCAATAAAACTATAAATTCAGACTTATACCCTTTATGTACACACAGACTATGAGAAAGATGGGTTTGAGGTAACTAAGAGCTATGTTTAACTTAGAGTAACATAATCAGATTTGGCAGACTGCCTCTGAAATGCTGACATCAAATATTTTCAGTTCTTAGGAAAAAGAAAAGCTATTCTAATTAAAAATCATATGTGTAACTAAATATCAACTTTGTATTAAATAGGGGTATAAATAATAAATTTTATATTAAATAGGTTATAAATCTAAAGAGCATGGATTTTTAAGAGTTCCACTCACGTCTAATTTAACAATGCTTTACTTTAGGTACATGTTGTATACTTGCAACAATTAAAGTGAATTAAGAATGGGAGACTGGACTTTAGAAAAGCCAAAAAGGATTCAGTCATGTAAAATACTAAGGTTAAATTTCATATTACATTCCATATACTTTGAATATAAGTATTAATATCCATTTGAAATCCTTATTACTTTTAAATAAAGTCTTAAATATACCCACAAACGGTCCCTGGGGTGAAAAAAACCCTTAAATTGATTTCTTGACAGCTTATAATTGACATTTCTAGTTCACCAACCTTCCAGAAAACAAAAGCTTATAATGAATACAGTGATTAGTACTTATTCAGTATTTCAAGTAAATGTACTTACTCAGCAAGCAAATATAACACATCAGTTGTTTTAAATATGAACTAAATTTTAAACTACAAATACTTACCTTGAAATACTATAAATTCTAATACCACTAATTCAGTAAGAGCTCTGGCATAGAAAAATAAATACAACTCAAATTATTTTCTAACCAGAGCTGAATCTTCAATACAAAGTAGGAAAAAAAAAAATCTTTTGTGGATATCAAAAAGTTCCTCAAATTATCTGTCAACACCAGGGAAGTTTATTATTCTTTCTGAATTCTCTCAATTTCTATAGTTTTCTATCCACATGTAGTGTTTTACCTAAAATACTATATAAATCCATGCAATATACATTTATTTCTGTTGCTTATCTGATTAATTCAAATTAAAACTCTAAGTACTTACCAAGAAATTTTAAATTTCTACTAGATAACTATTAGTATGCTATTGGTTTGTAGTTATAAGTATAAAAATTATAATGGAAGAAGCCAAAATGCAATTACAGTTTCCACAGATGTGAATACTGAGCTTTATGTTATGATGTAAAATCTACTATGGTTTTATCTTTCTTAATGAGACAGACTACAAATATTCTCTCCCCTGTGCTAATTTAAAGAATTTCTTCACAACTTTAAAGAGGAAATAATTTCTTTTATAACTTTAAAAAAAGTCCACACACATACACACACTCACACACACACAAACTCACACACTATTTTTGTTGTTGTTCTTGTTTGTCTTTTCAGAACCCAAATCAGATATTTCCAAGGGATTAGTTAGATAACTATTTGTGTTCAGACTATATTGTCATGGATAAGTTCAGATGATCTTTGGAAATACTGGCCTTATCAGATAATCAAAAAGCATAAGAATTATACAAAATAAGAGGAATAAAATAGGTTCCAAAAATATGGACTTGGCAACAAACATATCGGTTTTAAATCAAAGTTGCTCATTGAACCGGTCTTCAGTTCACTTATCACAATGCTGCGCTTTGATAATATTCACCTTCTTTTTTATGACATTATAAGTCACCCAAGTTGTAAATTCTGAAAAGCTTCAATAATTTATGTAGTAGATAATTTCTTACAGTCCAAATTTTTTTTTGCTTCCATAGACAATGCTGGTTCTTTGGGTTCTTGCTTAACTTGGTTCACAGAAACGGTACCTTCTGGATTTTCTCCAACTTTAAAACCAAACATAAAAGAAAAACCCTAAAGGTTAATGTAACTTATAACACTAAAATCTTTATATGAATTTAGAGGCAAAGCAAAAAATAGTAGTTTTCTGAAAAGCAGTGTATTTGAGAACTCAGTACTTCTGATATCTTAATAATCATTCATAATTCTTTCAGTATATGTACACCTTAAATTAATGTAACAGTGTGTGTCAACTAAACTTCAATAAAAAAACTAAAAGAAAAAGAATAGAAAATTAAATGTTGAGAAGTAAAAAAAAATTCTTTAATGCTTCTGGTAGTGAAAAAAAGAAGAGACTAAGAAAATCATAGTTATTTTGATTTTAAGATAAATATCTTAATATTTAAGATAAATATCTAAAGATACTTTGACAAAAAAGCAGTCCATAATTTTATAAAATTATGAGGAGTATTTCATATTTAAACTTAATTGCCTCTGGGCGCCTGGGTGGCTTAGTCAGTTGAGCATTGAACTTTTGCTCAGATCACAATCTCTCGGTTCGTGAATTCAAGCCCCACATCAAGCTCCACACTGGCAGGGCGGAGCCTGCTTGGGATCCTCTCTCTCCCTTTCTCTCTGCCTCCCTCCTATTCATGCTTTCTCTATCTCTCAGAATAAATAAATAACTTAAATACTTTTTAAAAAATAAACTTAATTGCCTTTAATAAAAATATGTGTAAATAAAAGTCAGGAAGCCTCCCATTATTTGAAAATGATGTTCTGCAAAGAGCAGGCATATATATTACAAATTTACCAATATGTTACTACCCCCATATGGTTTCCATATGTGATCATATATCAAGGAAAATTTTCCCTCCTTAAAGAAACTCCACTACATTAGTACGTTAGAAAAAAATATGCCACATCTTAATGGATAGCTCTGACTTACTTACATAAGTTATGTGTTTGCTTACTTGAAACACTGCATAATGCACTTACCATTCTGATTTTAAATAAAGTACTTATGACCAAATTAATCAGAATGTAGCATACCAGAAACACTATTATCTTGAACAGGCAGGTGGGATATCTAAGATGAAATCTTTTTCTTTTTCAGGGATATCAGTTTTTCCATTGCTACAGGGAACTGAGATTAAGGGGACCAAAATTTGCTCTGGAAAGTGCTGAACACACCTAATGCTTGTCACATGTGAGTGTATTGGGAGAGTTTAGCCCACACCATAGAGAAAACCAATAGAAGATGGATTTGAGTGACCCTGAGAATTCATATGCAGGTGAGGGAGTCCCTCGGATCATGATCTAACTTGATAAATCATGCAGGTTCAGATCCAAAGAGGGTCTCCTTTAAAGCAATCTGAATTAGAGCTCTCAGAAATATCTTGGTACAACACAGAGGGAGGAAGCATGTTAGAATGTAAAGAAACTTTTGAGGCAGATAGATCTGGGTTTAAATCTCTGCTCTATCACTTTAGGCAATTACTTAACCTTCCTGAGCCTTGGTCTCCCTATCTGTAGCATGGGGACATCATCAACTATTTCATGCGGTTGTGAGGATTAGTCTCCATATATTCCTTTTCCTTCTCATCTATTGTCACAGCCCTCTGGATAAATTTTCTTAAAAGTAATGTTTCCAATAAATTTAAAATATAATGATTCTTTTCTGGAAGGAAGTATTTTATACTTTTCCTTACCCAAAATAATGATGACTAAGAATGGAAAGTAAATACTTTGTATGTTCTAAGGATAATTTCTATGAAAATTTATGTTCTTCAAAGCAAAATGCAAATCTTTTCCCACAAAAGTACCCAATCCAGAACAATCTGTGTGAATGGAAGTGACACAGGTCAAGTAGGAGTTAGAATTTATTACTAGGTTGACTGGGTTTGTTACAAAGTGAATGTAACAAAGTCTTGGATTAAGTTAAGTCCTTAAGACTTAACTAGTTTCCTTTCAATTTCTACAGAACTCTATATTTAAGTCTAGAACTTAAAATTTTAAAAATTTTATAGCTGCCCACCCCATTTTTCCTTTTAACAAATTTTCCATAATAACCTTTACACTAAATCTTTTCCTTTTAAAGTTTCTCATTTTTTTCATACATTCTAAAATGACCCTCATTTTATATGATTTCATATCACCACAGATTTTCCATGTAAACTGAGGTGATCAGAGAATGAATAACTTTGCTAGAGACAAAAAAATTTTTAAAGTTTAAAAATTATTATGCTCTTGGGGCGCCTGGGTGGCGCAGTCGGTTAAAGCGTCCGACTTCAGCCAGGTCACGATCTCGCGGTCCGGGAGTTCGAGCCCCGCGTCGGGCTCTGGGCTGATGGCTCAGAGCCTGGAGCCTGTTTCCGATTCTGTGTCTCCCTCTCTCTTTGCCCCTCCCCCGTTCATGCTCTGTCTCTCTCTGTCCCAAAAATAAATAAACGTTGAAAAAAAAAATTATTATGCTCTTGACATTTTTCCCTTTTTCTGGTAGTTTTACTTTATCAACTTATGTATTATAAACCCGAGTAGAAATGACAGTTTTTTTCTGTAGTGTAATAGTAACGATACAACAGAATATTACTCGGCAATCATAAAGAATGAAATCTTGCCATTTGCAACAATGTGGATGAAACTCTAATGTATTATGCTAAGTGAAATAAGTCAGAGAAAGACAAGTATCATATGATTTCACTCATTTGTGGAATTTAAAAAACAACATATGAACACAGGGAAGGGAAGAAAAAATAAGATAAAAACAAAGAGGGAGGGAAACCATAAGAGACTCTTAAATACAGAGAACAGAGTGTTGCTGGAGGGGAGGTAGGTGGGGGTATAGGCTAAATGCATGATGGGCATTAAGGAGGGTACTTACTGGGATGAGCACTGGGTGTTATATGGAAGTGATGAATTATTGGATTCTACTTCTGAAACCAATACTATACTGTTAACTAACTCAAATTTAAATTAAAAACAATAGCACTGATAGTCCATGAAGGTTAAAAAAAATAAAATCACAAGTTGCTTTTAACTTACTAATAGCTGGGTGGTTATCTATAATTTGTATTGGGATGGTTTGCACATTTCCCAACAGAATCCGATGAACACTTCCTTCCATATTCTCTGTATCCTCAACATCTCCAACTTGCACCAGCTGGTCCATTGCAGCTAGATTTTGATCTGGTCCTGGAAGGTTACCCATGGTAGAGGTAATAATGCTATTGTTTGGGGTCAGGCATGTATCTGTTTGAAGGCTATGACTTTGACCAAGCAGTAGAGAATTATTATTCATTACAGTACTTTCTAATGAGTCCAGAAGTCTTGAAGGACTGGAGGAAGGGTGGTTATTTACTGATATCAGAGTCGGTGATCCATCAGGAGAAGTGAATCTTGGTTGCAACTGCAAACCCTTTTAAACCGAAAAGAGTTACATCAATGTTTAAATTTACTAAGTATAATTTTTTCATAGGATATATTATTCTTTTCACACACAATTAGAATAAAATATAATGGTACAGTTACTAACAAATATTGAGGACAGAAACAAGAATCAAAGGAATAGTAGTACAACTAAATTTTATTGCATGCATGGTCAACTCCAACTTTTTCAAAATGTATTGTTTAAATTATCTTATATCAAGATACAAAAAAGTCAGGAAATTAATAATAAAAACATCTTTGATCATTATTACGATTCTATAACAATTCTATAAAATACCTAGAAGAGGAGAGATTGAGGAAGAAAGGGAAAGGCTTCAAATTTGTTTATTTCACTGGCTACCTACCTGCAGTTGAGTAAATACTTTTGGCTGAAATGAGGAAAGTGAAGAGAGCAAGTGGGCTGGCTCTGGAGACAAAGAACCCCTTGTCTGATTTGTTTCCACTTTGGTGCTAATTGATTCTCCTGGTGAATTTCCTAAGTTATATAAAAAAATAAGCCGTCAAAATAAAATAACATTTATGGCTTCTAGCATGCTACATTTTATTACAACATTTACTATCACAATTGGAATAGGAAATAAAGTCAAAGGTTTGGAAATGACTTTATGAAGTTATTTTTTCCACTATGGGGCACCTGGGTGGCTCAGTCGGTTAGGCATCCGACTTCGGCTCAGGTCATGATCTCACGGTCCGTGAGTTCCAGCCCCGCGTCGGGCTCTGTGCTGACAGCTCAGAGCCTGGAGCCTGCTTTGGATTCTGTGTCTCCCTCTCTCTCTGCCCCTCCTCCACTCTTGCTCTGTCTCTCTCTCAAAAATAAATAAACATTAAAAAAGTTATTTTTTCCACTAAAAAAAAAAAGAAATTATTTTGTCCACTATTTCCAGAAACACAGGAAACAGTATTTTTCTTTCCTTGAAAGATTCTGTAACTCTAATCTAGCCCATTTTCCGTGCTATGATGCTGAACTACACCTAAACTTCTCTAGATGTGTGAAACCTATTGAGTCTCAATTACAAAGACCAAACTTAATTCGTCTTCGGTAGCCCTAGTGCCTGGATAATGCCTGACATAAAGTGGGTCCTCAATAATAACAGTACTAAATTTCTTTCAATAACTCATTTTGGAATAAATGAGGAGTACAAATCTCTGTTTTCTTAATACTTCAATTGCTAAAGTAATTGTCCTTAGGGAATGTAGTTCCTCTCATGTAATTTTTATGTACTAACCCAAATAAATTCATCTCAGTCAATCAAAAACCAATTATCAGCAACTGTTTACTGTTTTCACACTAAGTAATTTTAAAAAATGGCCCTAATGTCAGACAAGGATGGATTTTTTTTTTAATTTTTTTTTCAACGTTTTTCATTTATTTTTGGGACAGAGAGAGACAGAGCATGAACGGGGGAGGGGCAGAGAGAGAGGGAGACACAGAATCGGAAACAGGCTCCAGGCTCTGAGCCATCAGCCCAGAGCCCGACGCGGGGCTCGAACTCCCGGACCGCGAGATCGTGACCTGGCTGAAGTCGGACGCTTAACCGACTGCGCCACCCAGGCGCCCCAGACAAGGATGGATTTAAGCACTAGCTTTTTTCTGTAACTTTCAACATGCTACTTAACTCGGTTTCTAACTTCAGTTTCTTCATTTGCAAAATAAAAATCTTCTTCAAAGGACTGCTAAGAGGATTAAACAACACTCTCACATTTCTTGGCTTCTTCATTCCCTCTTTTTTAAACTGAAGTATAGTTGACACACATTGTTACATTAGTTTCAGGTGTAAAATATAGTGACTGAATAAGTTTATATGTTGTGCTATGCTCACCCCAAGTGTAGCTACCATCTGGCACCATACAATGCCGTTACAGTACCAATGACTATATTCCATTTTATCCGCATGACTTGTTTATTCCAGAACTGGAAGCCTGTATCCCCTTCACCCATTATGCCCATCCCTGTACCGCCCGACCCCCTGGCAACCATCAGTTTGTTCTCTGTATATATGTGTCTGTTTCTGCTTTTCATTTGCTTATTTGTTTTGGTTTCAGATTCCACATACAAATGAAATCACATGGTATTTTTCTTTCTCTGTCTGATTTATTTCACTTTTTGGCTTCTTCATTTCTAATTGTCATTCTACTTCACTCTGTTGCTACTACTACTGTCACAACCTCATCTATTCTAAATCTAAAAATCTCTAATTCAAATATCCCATTCTTCGATCACAGCCTCTTATTTTTCCAAAGATTTTGCTCAAGTACTTCACTACAATTGTTGTTCAACCTCATGTGACCCTCCAGTCCATTGATTTCTCAGTTTTCTTCAGATCAACCTCTCCCTTAATAAAATTCTCTCCCCATTTAGCTTAGTAGAGTCTTAAGTTTATAATTTCAGTCACTCCTTGCAAATACCCTAAACTCCTTTGCCTCTCTCTACTTTGTTATAACCCCTGATAAAATCCTAACATTGAATGAAAATGGCTTCCAGGGCCTATATGTGTGAAGTTGAATGCCACTGAAAAAGAAACTTGCTACTACTACCAATACCAATTCATGATCATCAACTTCAACAGGACCTTCAGCTATACTGACAACCTTACAGTGTTCTTCTCACTCTATGTTATAAAGGATTTCAAATGTCCAATCTTGGCCACACTTCCTGAGATCTTTTTCATTCTTAGCACTTTTACTTAAAGAGAAAAGAAACTATCAGAAATTTCCTCAGCTTCCCATCACCAAAGCTATCAAGTACCTTCATCTTCATCTATCTCTTCAGATATTTCTTATCTGAAAATCCCTTCCCTCAACTCCATATTCCCTTCACAGCACACTGTCTCTACTTCTTCATTCATCACCCATTTACTTTTCAACCATCCCAAGATGGCTTCTTCCTAATCCGTTCCTCTGATACCCAAGGTTTTCCAACCTGATCTTATGAGCTTCTTTTCTCTTCCCCTGCCACCACCAGATCCTATTCTTATGCCAGTGTTGCCTAACTCAGTAAATGTTACTATCAGTCAGTTGCTCTTGGAAGAAACTCCCGAGTCATCCCAGATCATTCCCATTCTTTTACCTCTCACACCTATTCAATCAACAATCAAACCTTTGAATTCTACTTTTTAAAAAACTCTTAAAATCTGTCCAATTATAGTATAAATGCCACCAACTGTACACCAAACCACTATCACTTTTCATTTGGACAGCTTGAAAGGGCCTCCTAAGCCCATTTTGCATACCCATTTTTATCTCCAAGCATTTTCTACCCTTAGAACCATACCAGCTTTTTAAGTTCCTTGAACATGACCAAGCTCTCTGTTGCTAAGCTTTGAAAGCTATTCCTTTGATTGGCAGATTCCTAACCATTCTTCAGTCCTTAGTTTAAAAGCCACTTTCTCAAGTGTCACTTCCCTACTCTCCAGATTAAGTTATGTCTTTATCACTATTCCCACAAAATTTTGCACAACTCTCTCATGGCACTATTTATAACAGTAACTAGAATATATTTGTTTATAGTGTCTTTTTCTCTTGCTAAACTTGAAATTCAATGGAGCAAGAAACTTGTTCTTTTTTATGTCCAACATTTATCACAGTGAGTAAAATATGTGCAGAACAAATGAATAATGTTAAGGAATTTGAACGTTATTCTCTATGCACAGGCTCTCTTAAAGGTTAATCAATCAAAGAATAAAGAAAAAATTGTACTGTATATAGCTATTCATTAATTTATTCTAAAGCATTTATTTAGATATTAACTTTGTAGCAGGCATTATGCTAGGAACTAGGTATGTTAACTTGAATAAAATACAATCTTTGCCCCTGAGAAGTTCAAATCATGATGAAAGATACAGACCTATAAACAAAAGGATACCATGTTAAATGCAGAGGTAAGTACAAAGAGTGAATGTCTAACTTTATACAGGGGGTGAAGTTAAGAGAACACTTAAAGCCAAAGAGATTGATTTCATTGGTGAGAGAAGTTTGCCATATAAAAGTGGAGAAAACATGTTTTCAGAAGAAAGGGGAAAAAAAAGGTGAAATAAATCTGGATCAGTAAGAGAGTATAAGAGTACACATATGAGAAAAAACAAACCATACAAAATGGACAATAGCTTCCTGATCAAGGTACCTTAGGGTTATTACTACTGGAATTAGCCTAACTTTAGAGTAAACTGTACTAGTAGTCAGCCTCAAAATTTTAATCATAAAGAATAAAAGCTGATTATGTGAGGAAATTTTTTATTTTTTAAAGTTTATTTATATACATATTTTTTAATCTCTACACCCAATGTGGGGCTCAAACTCACAACCCCGTGATCAAGAGTCACATGCTCTTCCAACTAAGCCAGCCAGGCATCCCTTATTTTTTATTTCAATTTGTTTTAGTATAGTTGACACATGATGTTACATTAGTTCCAGGTGTATAACACATGATTCAACTTCTTTATATGTTATGTTATGCTCACAAGTGTAGCTATCATCTGTCAACATACAACATTATTACAACATTATTGACTATATTCCCTATGCTGTGCCTTTTATTCCCATGACTTATTTATTCCATAACTAGAAGCCTGTATCTCCCACTCCTCCTCACCCATTTTGCCCATTACCTTACCATCCCTCCCCTCTGGCAACTATCAGTTTGTTCTCCGTATTTGAAGTCTGATTCTGCTTTTTGTTTATTCAGTTGTTTTGGTTTTAGATCCCACATATGAGGGAAATCATATGGTATTTGTCCTTCTCAGTCTGATTTATTTTACTTAGCATAATACCTTCTAGGTCCATCCATGTTGTCACAAAAGGCAACAGCTCATCCTTTTTTATGGCTGAATAATACACATGAGGAAGTTTAAACAGCTGGAATTATTTTGACAAAACCTAACATAGTTGCTCTTGTCTCTTTTGGCCTTGGTTTCCTCATCCATAAAATTTGATTAGATGAGATAATACCTTAAATGTCTTCCAGTTTTGGGGCACCTGGGTGGCTTAGTCAGTTAAATGTCTGACTCTTGATTTTGTCTCAGGTCATGATCTCATAGTTTGTGGGTTCAAGCCCCATGTCTGGCTCTGTGCTGACAGTGCAGAGCCTGCTTCGGATACTTTCTTTCCTTCTGTCTGCCCCTCCCCGTCTCATGCTCTCCTGCTCTCCTGCTCCCTCCCTCTGTCCCTCCCTCTCTCTCTCTCTCAAAATACACATTTTTTAAAAATTGAAAAAAATAAGTATCTTCCAGTTTTGACACTGATTTTATATTTTAAAGATATTCAGGATAACATACCTTCTGCAAATGTAACTGTCACAGTCTCTCTGAGAATATGCCCATTATCTGTAGTCCACTGAAGCTGAAATGGAAACATTTATTTCAGTAAAAACAATAAAGAATTTATATTGCAAAATATTTTAAAACATCAATAAAACTGTCATATTTTATTCAATGACAGTACAATTGTGTTTTATTCAGTGATTACTCTCTTCACTTGTTTATATTCTTAAAGCACGAGTATACTTCACCATCCAAATACATAAGCTTCCCAATTTCAGATAGCAAAAATTCGGATAGCAAGCAGAGATGGCAAAGATCATCACTAAACAAATCCATTTTACTTCCTGAACTTTGGACAGTGAATAATCAAGAGAGTTTTGGATGGAAAAGAATAGTAGGACTAGCTTAAAATCTGAATCTATTCAGTTAAGAAGACATAATTTGGATAGTAAAAACATGGAGAGCAAAAGGTATTGCTACTAGGATTTTAATGCCATAATTACTGTCTGTACTATAATTAGTTTTTGAGTAATTATATTATTCCCTTCAGAGTAAGCAAAATTTTCATAGAAATGACCAATATTCAGGGGTAATTAAAGCATCACAGTTGACGTAAAACTGATATCCATAGATGGCATACAGAACCAATATCATCCCTTTGTAGATACAAAAATGCTGTGTATTCAAGTCTGAACTATTGTACTGATTTAAAAAGAGAGGGAGATATACACAGTATATACTCAATAAATATATGTTAGGTGAATAAGATACACTTTATACAGAGATAAAATAATGTTGATTTTTAAATGAAGATTACTATTGTTATTATAGTCAGAGATGGCTATTCACTGATATTTCTTCTTGTGACAGTAATATACAAATTTCAGTCAAATCATCATCTGAGGGTTCACAGTGTTTACATTTTAAGAGACTTTTTTTTCTTTCATCACAATCATTTATATGGCCTATTAACAACCACCACTATAAGGCCAAAAGTAATAGAGAAAGATTCTATAATAAAACAAAGAATTACAGTTGTAACCATACCGTTGCTGGAATAATATCTGAGTTATACACATTATCTCCATTTCTCAAGGCTTTCTGTACCTCATGGATGTGATTTTTAATATCATTTACAGTTGGAAAAAAGGATAAGTTATGTCTTTCAGGCACCTCATCAGGTTTAAATAGTTCTCTTTCCACAAATTTTCTGTGGAGAGCATAAAACAAAATAAAAACATAAATAATCTAGCAATATACTTCAGATAAAATGAGAAAAAGGTTTTTTTAGCATAAACTTATGTAAAGCATGGTTTATAGCTTTATAATTTATATTTTTCCAGTTTAAATTTTTTCATACATTAAATCAAAGAAATCATATGGATTAAAAAATGTAGTATTTTCATTAAACACCTATGTATCTTAGAGTGAGCTTTGACATTTTTATGAATTTTTAAAAGAATCACTATTTTCAGTTTAGGCATAATATGTTTTGAATGTTAATGATGTCAAGCAGTGTACTAAACATTTGACATCAAGGATCTCCATTAATGCCTACTATAATCCTGTGAAGAAAGTGCAATTATCGGGGCGCCTGGGTGGCGCTGTCGGTTAAGCGTCCGACTTCAGCCAGGTCACGATCTCGCGGTCCGTGAGTTTGAGCCCCGTGTCAGGCTCTGGGCTGATGGCTCAGAGCCTGGAGCCTGTTTCCAATTCTGTGTCTCCCTCTCTCTCTGCCCCTCCCCCGTTCATGCTCTGTCTCTCTCTGTCCCAAAAATAAATAAACGTTGAAAAAAAAAATAAAAAAAAAAAAAAAGAAAGTGCAATTATCATTCTCACTTTACAGATGAGGGAACTGAGGGCTGCTGACATTAAATAATTTGCCAAAGCTATACATCTAGCCAGTAAGTAAGAAAGTTTGGGCCTACATCATCTTACACTGTTGCCAAAAGGCATCACTTACTATATAAAATGTGATCTACTCCAATTTTATAAGTAGATAAAAGAGAGTATAGAAATAGAAGACAGCACTGACATATAAATGTATAAAAATACATAAAAGAAATGATAAAGTCCATTAAGATACAAAACAGATGAACACAAAGGAAAGGAAGCAAAAATAATATAAAAACAGAGAGGGGGAAGAGACTCTTAAATATGGAGAACAAACAGAGGGTTACTGGAGGGGTTGTGGGAGGGGGGGATGGGCTAAATGGGTAAGGGGCATTAAGAAATTTACTCCTGAAATCTTATTGCACTATATGCTAACTAACTTGGATGTAAATTAAAAAAATAAATTAAATAAAATGGAAAAAAAAAGAAATGATAAAGTGCAGTATTTATATGCTTCGTGCATTACATTCTATAGACCATACTGCAGAGCTGTATTATACCTCTGTTCTTAAGATTCAAGTTTAGTAAATAATGTATGGTTTTACCAAATTTGGGGTCTGTTCTAACAATGCCCCAATGAAAATGAATATAAATGTCTAAGAAAGTTGTTAAATAGGAAAAATCATATATTAATTAAGAAATAATCCTAGGAAATACTCACTGTGTTGTTCAGATCAGACTACTGTAACTAGTTATAACTACACTATAACTAGTAGGAATAAGGCCAGGAATAAATATCAGAAATCATGGTAAAGAGCACAGGCTGTAGAATTAGATCTAGATTTCAGTTCTGCCTCTACCTCTTAAGCCAGTTATTTAACCCACTCATAGTGTCCATTTTCTCATGTGAAGAATGGAGGTAAATATATCAACTTTATAAAGTTGCAGGAATAAATGAGATCGTGCATATAAAGTACATACAATATCTGTTACATACATAGTAAGCGCCACATAATAATTATTGTATCTTGAGTATCAATGACATTGGACCAGAGTGCTACATATAATTTAATCATACAAAGATCTATGTACGTAAATGAATATTGCTTTATAACTTCCGTTAATAAAATGCTTTCTAGTAACAAAAAAAAAAAAAAGAACTATCCATGTTCTTTTGTTGTAATACATTTAATTGCATTTCAAATAGCTTAAATAAGTATCTTGGCCTAGGTTTTAAAATCTTTGGTTCTACAAAGGTTTTTTTTAAAGGTATTTATTATATAATTCAATTTATATATCATTCAGAAATAGTCCAATTTGTTAAATCTGATTATGGAATATTTTAAATGAGTAATTTTTTTTTTTTAATTTTTTTTTTCAACGTTTTTTATTTATTTTTGGGACAGAGAGAGACAGAGCATGAACAGGGGAGGGGCAGAGAGAGAGGGAGACACAGAATCGGAAGCAGGCTCCAGGCTCCGAACCATCAGCCCAGAGCCTGACGCGGGGCTCGAACTCACGGACCGCGAGATCGTGACCTGGCTGAAGTCGGACGCTTAACCGACTGTGCCACCCAGGCGCCCCTTAAATGAGTAATTTTAATCATTACTCATGGCTTGCCAAAGATCTGCTACAAAATGATCAGTTCATAATAAGATTATTTTAATAAATTAATAAATTATAATCCTTATCTACTCTGATAGCATACATCCTGGAAAATGTCTATGATAATAAAAGTGTTATTATTTTTTTACTTTTTTAATGTTTATTTATTTCGAGAGAGAGCGAAAGCATGCATGCATGTATGTGGGAGAGGGACAGAGAGAGAGAGAGGGAGAGAGAATACTAAGCAGGCTCCACACTCAATGCAGAGACCAATGCAGGGCTCAATCCCACGACTGTGAGATCATGACCTGAGCTGAAATCAAGAGTTGGACACTTAACGAACTGAGACACCCAGGCACCCTGGTAAGTGTATTATTTAAACCAACAAACAAAAATGAAAAATGTAAAAGAACAATTTGTTTTTACCATACCTTAGCTGTTTCCTTACTGCATACACTTGTTCTATTCCTTGTGACACTAATTCTTGAATCTTATGTGCTACTTGAGGATGTAGACGTGAGGGTAATGTGCAATTTTCATCCCTGATTGCAGTTTCCTCTTCTTCAAGAGAAGGCACAGGAAAAGGGGAAGGTGACAAAGCAAGGCAGGAAGTTTCTAACTCATGATACTGATGAGCTTGCTTTGTAGGTAACTGTACATACCATCTGAGAAGTGGAAATATTTAAAATTATGCTATTAAACAAAGGCATGGATCATAGTTACTTATGTTAAACCTCATCAAGAAAAAGAATAACCTTTTAAGAAAAGATTATATGATATCATATTAAATGAATATAATTAGCAATTTAAAACTAATAAATAAATCTTAAAATGTCCTCTGCTTGTTCTAAGTTGGTTCTATACTCAATTAAATAAAAATCTTTATGAACCTTTATAGACTTTTACTCTGGCCCTAAAGTAAAGGAGGGGTATAGGAGTTAAATATATATGAAAATCATATTTTAAATTTCATGTTCCATAATTCAAGCTGTATTACAAAGCTGTAATCATCAAGACAGTATGGTACTGGCACAAAAACAGACACTCAGATCAATGGAACAGAATAGAGAAGCCAGAAATGGACACACAAACGTATGGCCAACTAATCTTTGACAAAGCAGGAAAGAATATCCAATGGAATAAAGATAGTCTCTTTAGCAAGTGGTGCTGGGAAAACTGGACAGTGACATGTAGAAGAATGAAACTGGACAACTTTCATACACCATACACAAAAATAAATTCAAAACGGATGAAAGACCTAAATGTTAGACAGGAAATCATCAAAACATTAAAGGAGAAAAGAGGCAGCAACTTCTTTGACCTCAGCTACAGCAACATCTTACTTGACATGTCTCTGAAGGCAAGGGAAACAAAAGCAAAAATGAACCGCTGGGACCTCATCAAGATAAAAAGCTTCTGCACAGCAAAGGAAACAACAAAACTCAAAGGCAACTGACGGAATGGGAGAAGATATTTGCAAACGACATATCAGATAAAGGGTTAGTATCCAAAATCTATAAAGAACTTATCAAATTCAACACCCAAAAAACAATCCAGTGAAGAAATGGGCAAAAGACATGAATAGACACTTCTCCAAAGAAGACATCAGATAGCCAACTGACACATGAAAAAATGCTCAACATCACTCGTCATCAGGGAAATACAACTCAAAACCACAATGGCTAACATTAACCGCTCAGGCAACAAGAGATGTTGGTGAGGATGTGGAAGAAGAGGATCTCTTTTGCACTGCTGGTGGGAATGCAAACTGATGCGGCCAGTCTAGAAAACAGTATGGAGTTTCCTCAAAAAATTAAAAATAGAAATACCCTATAACTCAGCAATTTCACTACTAGGTATTTATCCAAGGGATACCAGTATGCTGTTTCGAAGGGACACATGCACCCCAATGTTTATAGCAGCGCTATCAGTAGCCAAAGTATGGAAAGAGCCCAAATGTCCATGGATGGATAAAGAAGATGTGGTATATATATACAATGGAGTATTACTCAGCAATCAAAAAGAATGAAATCTTTCCAATTGCAACTACTGGATGGAACTGGAGGGCATTATGCTAAGCGAAATTAGTCAGAGAAAGACAAATATATGACTTCACTCATATGAGGACTTTAAGATACAAAACAGATGAACTAAGGGAAGGGAAGCAAAAATAATATAAAAACAGGGAGGGGGACAAAACATAAGAGACTCTTAAATATGGAGAACAGAGGGTTACTGGAGGGGTTGTAGGAGTGGGGATAGGCTAAATAGGTAAGGGACATTAAGGAATCTACTCCTGAAATCATTGTTGCACTATATGATAACTAACTTGGATGTAAATTTAAAAAATAAATAATAAAAAAAAGCCAGCTCTGAAACATGATAAAAAAATTTTCATGTTAAGTAAATTTTACCTCAAAATAACAAGACTTTTTTTTTTTTCAACATTTATTTATTTTTGGGACAGAGAGAGACAGAGCATGAATGGGCGAGGGGCAGAGAGAGAGGGAGACACAGAATCGGAAACAGGCTCCAGGCTCTGAGCCATCAGCCCAGAGCCCGACGCGGGGCTCGAACTCACGGACCGTGAGATCGTGACCTGGTTGAAGTCGGACGCTCAACCGACTGCGCCACCCAGGCGCCCCTAACAAGACTTTTAAAGTCATCATCTTTTATTTATTTGTGCATTTAAAGTGTGTGTATTTATTTTGAGAAAAAGAGAACAAGTGAGGGAGGGGCAAAGACAGAGGGGGACAGAGGATCCAAAGTGAGTTCTCTGCTGACAGCAGAGAACCCCATGTGGACTCAAACCCACAAACTGTGAGATCATAACCTGAGCCAAAGTCAGACACTCAACTGACAGAGCAGCCAGGCACCCCTAAAGTCATCATCTTTTAAATTGTGTATTTTCCCATTTTCTTATTTTGTCCCCAAATTATAACTTCTGTGTTCCACCTATAATCTGTCTAAACAAAGAGTGGCTATAATTCAGTGCCTACTGAGTTATGTGGGAGAATCTTCTCTGATAGGAACTCAATAAACTGCCTCTAACAGCACCCCATCTCCAATTGCCCCAATGAGCAAGAGAATTAACTAGAAGATGAATACAGATCTTTCATACAGCAGTGCAGTGCCCAAAAAACAGATGCTAGGAAAATGAAATGATCTGGTAGGATACTGTTTTAATTGATACTTTTGTACAAAGTGCTTGCAATGATTGATATTGCATGAAACGGAGCCTACTTAAAAATTATATGCAATGTTCTCTAACCTGGATGATCTAATTATTGACTACTCATTTTCTATACACCTGAAAGTTTTTCTAAAGTTCACACAAAAACTATATTCCATATATTTAATCCCACTGCATTACTGTAAATTCTTCACCTAGACTGAATATGAAGGAAAGAAGGAAGGCTAATATTTCTTCTTCTTTTTTTTTTTTTTTAATTTTTTTTTTTTAACGTTTATTTACTTTTGAGACAGAGACAGACAGAGCGTGAACGGGGGAGGGTCAGAGAGAGAGAGGGAGACACAGAATCTGAAACAGGCTCCAGGCTCTGAGCTGTCAGCCCAGAGCCCGACGCGGGGCTCGATCTCACGGACCGCGAGATCGTGACCTGAGCCGAAGTTGGACGCTTAACCGACTGAGCCACCCAGGCGCCCCTAATATTTCTTCTTATATAAAACCTGAAGCCCAAAAAGTACAAAATGGAATTATATGTAGGGCTTAGAATTAATTTCTGGCTGTCATAGATAATCAAAGATGGGTAAAAAAAATACATACAGGTGACTGCAAGTTCGGTTCCAATGAAGTGTCAGAAACAAAGTGTGAAATACATAATGATATGTGTTATTAAACCTGTATTTGTCATTTTGGGGAAAAACTTCCATATGGTATATGCAATTCTTTGGTCAGCATCATCCAAACATTTGGCTGATAAACTCAATGGCTTATACAGCAACAAACTGCTTTAATACCTAGGAAATCACTAGTGAGACATGTCCCTTATAAAAACCTTTTCTTAATGAAATAATTAGAAAACATAATTATAGTTTCTCTTACAGCAAAAAAAATCTTGTAAATGGAGCTAATTTGTAAAAATTTAAAAAAATGATATAAATGTCATACCTAAGAACACCACCAGCATCTACCAAATTCTTCTTTAGCATGTTAAAGGCTTTTTCCTGCTCCATTCGGATTATTTTCTTGTCAATTTTGGGGTCTGTAGGAACTCTATATTCAGGAAACTTCTGTACCTTTTTAATGTAAATCCTTTTTATAAAAAAAGAGGAATTTGTTTCATTATATTATAATCTTAAGAAAATCTAACTTATCAAGCAAAAGTTTAAGTATTAAACTTTTAAAAAATTAAATTAAATTAGAAAGCATTTAGAGGATTATGTTGAAAAATAAGCCATATTTCAGTGCATAATACTTAGCAAATGAACAATACTCATGATGTCAATAAAAGTATCTGAATATTTATGGATAGTAATTTTGTTTCTGGATTTCCCTCTTCTCAATTCTTCTGAAAGCCATAAAAAACTCCTGCCTGGGAGTTCCAGGAGGGTGCTGGGAGAGGTGGGGGCGGTGGCGGCAGCAGCAGCTGGAGGATGAATACGGGGCATTTCTCCACGTGGTATCCACTGTTCTGAAGCCTTACCATCAAGTGTGTCTTCTTCCACTTCCTCAGAATGTGAAGGATTATTTACTCCATGATGGAACTCTGGTGGTTTCAGGAAGAGAAGATCCGCCAACACATTCTCAGCCAGTGATGACGAGGCAGAAGAAATGTAGTGGTCGGATGATGAGAACATGGCTATGCTTATGGCACCAGAATTTCCCAAGTTTACCACTAAAGTCCATGAAGCTATGGATTCCCCAGGGTGAGGGGTGGGGGTGGGGTGAGGGTGAGGTGGGGGTGGAGGCAGTGTATTTCCTAGGCTTAACTGGAGTGCTCCAAGGGATGCAAACTGGATAGCAATGAACAGTTCTCTGAAATGTAAAACATTCAGTGACAACTTTCCATTGTTCAAGAGTTCTGATTTCATCATTCTTGACTTCACTCAACCATTTATTCATTGCACTGATGATTCTCCAGATCCTCGTACAGAATATGAACTTGTTCTTCAACAATGGTGTGAATTAATTTCTGGGGCTGAGTTCTGATGTTTTGTTAAGGAAAACAAGCTTACTGGTATTTTTCAAAGGGACTATACACAATACTATGATCATATTTCTAAACAAAAGAAAAAGATTTGCAGGTGCATACAAGAGTTTTCCAAGAAACACAGTATAAATTCTTAAATGAAGACTTTGTGTTGGATGTATATAGAAACAGCAGTGGGAAGGTGTAGCTGATTGATTTTAATCCATTTGGTGAAGTTAACTGATTCACTGCTGTGTACTTGGGAAGAGCTGATATCTGGGAGAAACTTAAAAGGTGATTTTAGTGAAAGAGATGCCCTGGAGCAGGATTCTCCAGCTTTCAGCTGCACAAATAGTGAAGTAACAGTTCAACCCAGTCCCTATCTGAGTAACCAACTTCCCAAGGACTTTGGAGACCCGAACACTGGGGAGAATGCTCACAAACTCATAGATTTTCTTAAACTGAAAAGAAATCAGCAAAAGTCTAACTGATTAGAGCACCAGAGTTCAAGTCTGAGGTAAAAAGGAACCACCTTGGCATCAAGAAGCTGCTCTGAGCTCACAACCTCCTCTTACCCTATTCTGTCAGGGTGGGAGGCAGGGTAAAATCAATAGCTTTTTATATCCATGTATATTAAGCTAGAAAAAATGGAGGGACTTTGCTACTTGTAAAAATAAATAATAAATAGATCTTAAGCATAAAAATAAAACAAAAACTCACGCCTGGATTATTTTAATAGCCTCCTTCTGGTCCTCTGGGCCTTGTTCCTTAAACCCACTTGATATATCAATGCTACAATAATTGCTCACATTTGTAGTTCTCTCTTGAAGAATTTATCTGCTCTTTAATCAAGTACATATGTCTTGGCAGCATTCAAGGCATTCCATATGACTCTACCTTATTCACCTAATCTTACTTTCAAGTACTTCAAACATAAAATTGCTTTTTCTGTGAAGTTTATCATTTCAATGTTCCTTCTCTGATACCAAAAATAAAGTCACACCATATCTTTATTTATAGAATGCTCCTGGTCTACAAACAATTATCTTTTCTCTAATTCTCTACCTACCCAAATTCAATCTAAACTTCAGCATCCAGGTTAATTTGTACTTTTCCTGCTAATGAGTTTGCATGGATATATTTCTTCTCTGATGAGTTAGCTAATTGACACATTTGGTACTATATACTATACTATTATGTTTTCCAATAGTTTTTTTGTTTGTTTTAATGTTTATTTAATTTTGAGAGAGAGGGACAGAGTGTGAGTGGGGGAGGGGCAGAGAGAGAGGGAGACACAATATGAAGCTGGCTCCAGGCTCTGAGCTGTTAGCATAGAGCCCGATGTGGGGCTCGAACTCATGAAATAGTGACCTGAGCCGAAGTCGGACACTTAACCACCTGAGCCACCCGTGTGCCCCTCCCACAGTTTTCTGTTCCCTGAGGTACCCCAACAATATTTTAAGTTTCCCAAGAGTAAGCGAAATCTTAAGACTCTTTCAGTCTCCTTCCTTCCCAATGTATTGCTGAGCATGGAGTAGATACTGAAAAAGTACTTGTAGAATGACAGAGAATAAAATTATTTCTTTATACACAGAGATTTTCTCTTAAGTTATACCTGAGATTTTATATTGCTTATATTTAAAAGCAGTTGAAAGTTTTGTTTCACAGTCAGGTTTAAATATTGCCTAAAGTTAACATTACCAGATTAAATATGAAAAGTCTTCTGAACTGGCTTTAAAAATTTCTTGAGAATGCAGAGGTTTGTGTATGACATGTGATAATGAAATAAAATGTTCCAAAGATCAACTAAACCCTGCCTTTATATGTTATCTTTTAAAATTTTATTTATTTGATAATTTAAAAATTTCAATGTCTGAAAAAGAAATATTAGAAAAGAACATAATAAAAACCTTTTATTGCTTCAAATTTTTCACTCTTACCCAGAGCAATGGCCAGTCTGTAGTCCTATTCTATTTAAAATGTACTGTGTTGATTTTGTACATTGTTGGTATGAATGTAATTCGTAAAATTTCTCTAAAGAACAACTTTCTTTACAATACCTGTCAACATTTAAAAGAATATAACCTTTGCTCTAGCAATTTCATTTCAAGAAATTTATTCTACTGGTATTCTTGCACAAGTATACAAACAGGCATAATGTTATACTGCAGTTTTATATACAATAATAAAGAATACTTTTCAGAGCTTACATGTCCATCATCAGAGGACTAATTTTGTAAATGACAATTCATCCATAAATGTAATATTGTATGGCTACTGAAAGAATCATGAAACTAACATAATGGTATCTGTCAGTTGTATTTCAATTTTTAAAATAAATAAATAATGGGGTGCCTGGGTGGCTCAGTCGGTTAAGTGTCCGACTTCGGCTCAGGTCATGATCTCACGGTCCGTGAGTTCAAGCCCCATGTCGGGCTCTGTGCGGACAGCTCAGAGCCTGGAGCCTGCTTCGGGTTCTGTGTCTCCCTCTCTCTCTGACCCTCCCCCGTTCATGCTCTGTCTCTGTCTCAAAAATAAATAAACGTTAAAAAAAATTTTTTTTTAAAAATTAACATTAAAAAAAATTAAAATAAATAAATAAAAGGAAGGAATCGGTTTGTTTTTATGTACAAATATGGAGGCAGCTTTGAGACACACTGGGAATGAAATAACAAAAACAAAGCATAGAGTAGTATATGTCATTGCATCCACACTAGTATGAGGCAAAACAGTTGTGCAGTAAATAACCATAATAGGTATTCAGAATGGAAATAAAGCAATGTGAATTCACAGCAGGAAAGAATGTATACAACTACCTAACTTTAAGGAAAGAAAATATTATAAGTTTTACTGAGATTTCAACATTTTTGAGTGTAAAGGAGGATATATATGTATGCATATACACAGAATATCTTTGGAGGGTTACACAAGAAACTGTTAAGAGTTGTTGCCTTAAAAAGAGACATAGGGTTAAGGATAAAAGGAAACTTAGGTTTCACTGTGTACTTTTTGGCACTGTTTAAACTTAATAGAAATGTGTCTATTAGCTATTAAAAATGAAATATTTAAAAAAAGGAAATAAAAAAAAAAAGCTTACCGGGCTGGACAAGTGGCTTTGTAGAGCTGACAAGACCTGCTTTCCTGTTCACTGATTTTTTTTAACTGGAAACCTTTTCTCCTTGGCCCATACTGACACTCCATTACCACGGCTCTACTCCCTGTAGGCCAAAACCAACTATTGATATTAATTGAAGTATCCATCTGTTCTGGACACTAGAATAAAAATAACTTAGTGGTGGCAATGTCAAAATTTACACTTTCGATTATGCAACTTTAAGGAAAGAAAACATCAGTAAGTCTTACTAAGATGTATAAACATAAAAATAAGAGTTTATTGTAATATTTACCAAATGTACATTATGGAAAAGAAATTTGATAATACCACATTTACTGAATGTTAACTGATATTTACATACATATAATTTTTAATAATAAAATTTGCCACCTTATAAGTAGAAATTAGTAAAAGGTACATTTGTTAGTAAATATTGTCATTTAAAGTTTTATTTCATTTTATAACTATTTATTTCCTTATTTCTATTTGTACTATTAGAATACAGTAGTCCCCCCTTATCTGCGGGGGATATGTTCCAAGACCCACAGTGAATGCCTGAAATAATGGACAGTACTAAACCCTATATAAACTATGCTTTTTCCTATACATATATGCCTATGATAAAGTTTAATTAATAACCTAAGGCACAGTAACAGATTACAATAACTAATAAAATAGAACAATTATAACAATATACTGTCATAAAAGTTATATGAATGGGGTTTCTCTCTCAAAATAATTTATTGTACTGTACTCACCCTTCTTCTTCTTGTGATGATGTGAGATGATAAAATGCCTATGTGATGAGATGAAGTGAGGTGAATGACGTAGGCATTGTGATGTAGCATTAGGCTACTACTGACCTTCTGACAAAATGTCAGGAGGATCATCTGCTTCCAGACTGAGGTTGAGAACAGGCAACTGAAACCTTGGAAAGTGAAACTGCGGATAAGGGGGGACTACAATAATGTAATAACCAGCCTATAATATGGCCCCCAATGATCCCTATTTTCCTAGTACTCATGTCCTTGGGTAATTCCCTCCCCTTGAGCATGGGCTAGACTTATTAACTTACTTCTAATGAACATGGCAGAAGTGACAAGATGCTATTTTTGATACTAGGTTATAAAAAGACTGTGACTTCCATCCTGGGTACTCTCTTGCTCTTGCTTGGATTGCTCTGTCTGGGTGAAATCAGCTGTCTGTGGTGAGGCAGCTCTGTGGAGACACCCATGTGGCAAGGAATAAGCCACATGAGTGAGCTTGAAAGCACATTCTGCCCCAGCCAAGTGGTGAGATGACTGCAGCTCCAACCAACACCTTAAGAGCAAGCAGTCTTGTGACAGAACCTGAGGCAGAACTACCTTGCTAAGCAGCTCTTGGATTCCTGACCCAGAGGAACAATGAGATAAATGTTTGTTGTTTTCAGCCCTCAGGTTTTGGGTAATTTGTTACATAGCAAAAGAATACAAATAAGTGGATGTGAAAACTATAAAGTTTATGATTTTAAGTCAAATATCCAGTTCCATGTAGAGTATAGCAGAGCACAGCAAACTTTTCAAATTTAAAATAAAAAACACCAGTCATAAATAAAAGTGTTGAAAAAGCTGACATGAATTAAAAATTAAAATTTTTTAATTTAAAAGACACCATAAAGGTAAAAAAGTTAAAAAAACAGTATTTTACAACACATATAACAAAGAATATGCAGAATATAAAGAACTACAAATAAACTTTAAAACTAAAGAACCAGGGGCGCCTGGGTGGCTCAGTCGGTTGAGCGTCTGACTTCGGCTCAGGTCATGATCTTGCTGTCAGTGAGTTTGAGCCCCGCGTCAGGCTCTGTGCTGACAGCTCAGAGCCTGGAGCCTGTTTCAGATTCTGTGTCTCCCTCTCTCTCTGCCCTCCCCCACTCATGCTCTGTCTCTCTGTCTCTGTCTCTCTCTGTCAATAATAAATACTAAAAATTTTTTTAAAAATAAAAATAAAGAACCAAACAGAATAATGGGCAGACTATTAATAGGTAATTCAGAAAGAAAAAATAAGATATTAAATGAACAAATAAAAAGATGTTCAACTTTATTACTAAATATGGAAATGCAAATTAAAGCAATAGTAAAATACCATCTCACACTCTTTGGATTGGCAAAAAAAATTTTTAACAATACTCTAAAATAACTGGACCCACTGATCAATCTTAACATCACAAAAAGGTGTTGCACATAGGTAGCAATAAGAAGTACACAGCACTTCTTATGTGTACTTCTTATGTACACAGTATGAAGCATTTTTGTACAATACTTTAATGGAGATTAAATCCTCATTTAATCAAGCCTCTAGATCTAATAGTTCACTGGAAATAGAGGAGATTTAAAAAAAAAACATGCTAAACTACATCACAGAGATGGGATCAGCAAAACTCAGAATATGACAAACTCTACAGGACAAACTACCTGGGGGAAAAGAGAAAATAAATTTTTAGATGAAAAATTTAAGAGATAAATTAACACAAATGTGATCTGTGAACTCTGGAAGTGAATTTGAACAAACCTAGGGAAAAAGAATTCTTAGATAAGTAAAGAAATGTGAACTTTGGACATTCTATGACACTAAGAAATTAGTTAATTCTTTTAAAGTGTTAATAATGTAACTTCACTTAACATATGCATGTGTATAAAGAGTCCTTATCTTTTAGAGATATATACTTTAGCATATAATATATACTTTAGTAATTACACATAAAACAATGGGATATCTGGAATTTGCTGGAAAATCATCTTGGAGGTAGGAATGAAGAAGGGGGATATAAATGAGACAAGTTTGACCATATGCTAAGTGTTGTTGAAGCTAGATGATGAATACATGGAATCATGGGATTTCATATATTGTTATATATGTTATATATATCTTTCTATACACATATATATATATGTGTGTGTGTATATATATGAGAAAATTTCCAGAATATATAGATTTTTAAAGTCCACAATGCTAAGTCATAAAGTGAATGAAGGAAAGGGAAATTTTCATACATTGTTGAAACAAGTAAAAATTGGTACAGGTCGTCATTCCCTCATGTACAATTCTGAAATAGAAAAAGTTCAGAAAACAAATTTTTTGGAACTCATTTGACTACAAAACCTGACCTGAATTTTACAAGGCTATTTATGTTCTTTTGTTTATCCTTCCTAGTGTGACTATCCATAAAGTATTACTGTGTTTGATTATGTGACAGTGTCTATAGAATACTTGCTAGGACTATTCTGTAATAGTATCATGCTACATTCCAAAAATTCTGAAATACATGTGGCCAAAAAATTTTAGAGAGGAGACTTGGACCTGTACAGCCACTTTAGAGAACAACTTGAAATAATCTTGTAAAGGGCATACTTTACAACTCAGCATCTCCACTTTATTTTTTTATTTTTAAAAAATTTTTTTTTCAACGTTTATTTATTTTTGGGACAGAGAGAGACAGAGCATGAACAGGGGAGGGGCAGAGAGAGAGGGAGACACAGAATCGGAAACAGGCTCCAGGCTCTGAGCCATCAGCCCAGAGCCTGACGCGGGGCTCGAACTCACGGACTGCGAGATCGTGACCTGGCTGAAGCCGGACGCTTAACCGACTGCGCCACCCAGGCGCCCCAGCATCTCCACTTTAAAGCATACACCATTATCTTATTTCCATCTTCTCAACAGAAAATGTACACTGTCAAGATTTGACTACAGCATTCTGTGTAATATTGAAAAGTTAGAAACATCTTAAATGATAATTAGTGGCATTATTTTTGATATTACTGGTGATATGCTGGAATGTTATATATTAGTTAAATTAAGGTCTGTAAGTATCAATATGTACAGATTTCAAGAAATAAGGGTGGAAAAAAAAGAAATAATTGTGAGTGAAAATTTACATAAGACTGTCTGTAGTTTGCTATTTATGAATATTTAAAAGTATTCAAAACAATATATTATTATAAAGACAAACATGTATGGCAAAGTATACAAATATAGACTGGAAAGATACATACCAAATTTATGTAGTGGTTGCCTGTGGAGAGTTAACATGGGGATAAAATCTAGGGAGGGGGGAAATGTTGCGTTTCTTTTATAAGATAGTGATGAAACCTGGGCAGAAGAGGTTACATTTATCTCATCTTCTTCTAAGTATCTTTTTTTTACTCTCAGAGGTCCAGGATAAGACTGCAACTCCTCCAGCTGACTCAGTATTCCCAGAGTCCTGAAATAAATCACTTATTTTTATGTTCTTGGGAGTCTGACTAGTCCTAGGATAAATCTCTGGGAATTGTTTGAAACCCTACCACTTCAGGGGTACCTGGCTGGCTCAGTTGGTAGAGCATGTGACTTTTAATTTTTTTTTTTTAACGTTTATTTATTTTTGAGACAGAGAGAGACAGAGCATGAATGGGGGAGGGTCAGAGAGAGAGGGAGACACATTTTTAATTCGGGGTTGTAAGTTCGAGCCCTATGTTGGGTGTAAAGATGACTTAAAAACCTTAAAAAAAACAACCAAAACTCTACCACTTTAATACACACTAGCCTGGTATTTGAGAATACCATATGTAACACATCTGATGTTTGAGTATCTTAGTCTTAGAATTCTGTTTAGTAACTCCAGATTGCATACAAATTCTATGTAGTAAGTCCAGAGTTACATAAAATGAACACATATTTGTCCCACAAGACAAATCAAAAGAAGAGAATATCTGAATTTCATAAAAAAATTCAACAGATACACATATTTAAAATAATAAAATTGCTATGTTAATGTTTTTATTTTCTATTTATCAATACATCTAAAGAAAGCATTATTTATTCTAATATAATACAATTTTATAATAAAAATAATTGGTTATATTTGTTTTATTTTTAGTTTAATATGCATTTTCATCAATTAACATTCAGCTGTCATCCACCAAAGTGAAAAATTTGGTAGAAAACTTTTAGGAAAACCACATTTTCACAGTGTATCATGGGTGTGCTGAACCTTTAAAAAAATTTTCTTTTAAAAAGTACCTGCATTGACAAATGGGATTCCGTCATATGGAACATATTGAGATTTCCACATCAAGCGTGTAGCTGGCTTGGCTGGACTTGGAGATTGGCGGGTCCCCCAAACACTCTGAGTTTGCTGCTTGTGAAATGTTAGGACACTTTCTAATTCAGTCTCACTTACACAGTAGCCACGGTAAGAATCTCCAATTTTCTGCATATTATAGAAATTAAATAACAAAATTATTAGCAAATGTTTCACTGTACCAAAAATTTAATGAAGTGATTTTCCAAGATAAAAGACTCATCAGTTTTTAAAACAGAATGTCATTCTCCTGTCAGATCAATGGTGTATTACAACCAGTGTATCTGATCTGATTTCAAGTAAATATTCTCCAAGTATTTGTTAGAGAATATTATTTCAAACTCATGGTCATACCATCAGTATCAAAATCTTGTTTGAGAGAAATAACAGTTAGGGAGGACAGCTTGAAGAATACATTATGTATCCATTCTTCCATATATTTAAATTTTACCCTTAGATCCAACCAGATCAACACAAACTAGCCATGAAGTACTGGCTCCCTGTGGAGCTTCTTTTATTGAAATTAATCTTGACATGACACAAATATTTTTGAAAATCTATGAAAATTGTGATGTATCTCCCATATTGAAATGATATCAAAGAATTTGCTCATTATATCAAGATTCTTTTTATGAAGATCCTTCCCTGAAAGAAAATCCTGTCTGAACCTAGAACCAAAAATAGTTAATGGTTTTATTTTATGGAAATCAACTTAATTACTTTTATCTAATGGACACAGAATTTAGTAACTAACTGGGTTTTCCCATTCTGAAATGTAGATGCTTATAGACAAGGGTGTGTGTGTGTGTGTGCACGCGCATATGTATGCGCGTGTGTATGTATGTACGGTTCATTAAGATATACATTTCTTACTTCCATTTTATCATTGCATTCTTGTTTTTTATTCTTTTAATTTCTACCTTGCTAATATATTTTATGTATTTTTGTAGGCTGTCTTCATTCTTCCTAAAACAAGGAAGGTATAAGTAAATCGTGTAAATAAATTGATACTATCCACTCACAACCATGGGAATATCCCTCAACAGAAGTAGAAGTTTTTTCTACACCAGTAGAGAAAATCTGTTAACTGTGATCTCTTACATAAAATGCATGAATTCCATGAAATTGGCTCCATGAATATTTCCTCATTAAAGGGAACAAGAGCAACATTTTGCCTCGTTGCATCTGAGAGTGCAAATTGGTTCACCAGCAGCTCTGCTGGAGCCACTGAGGAAATCTGGCCAGGGTTCTTGTTCTTGTTGCATCTGCTCAAACCAGCATGGTCTGATGTGTGAATACAGCCTCAACATATGCCGCCAGTGTTTCTGTCAGTACGTGAAGGATACAGGCTTCATTAAGCTGGACTATGTGAACTTCCTTGAATGGGTCATCCAAGATACCTACTTTAACTGCAGATATCCAAGATAACCTACCTTAATGCCAACTCATTGTACATAAAATAAAAATACTTCAATTGTGTTTTAATGTGACAAAAAAAAATGGAGGGAATAAGAGCAGAGATATGGGACTAGGAATCTTGTTACTGTATCAGACTAACTATTTCACCCTACAGGAATACATTTAACAAGATGAAATTATCACAATACTGCTGTGGATGTACTTTGGGCCATAATAAGAAGAGATAATCTGATGCCAAGCAATACATTATCTCCAATTTCCCCTAAAAATAATAAAATGTGTAGACTTATAAATTTTTTTCTAGCCTAGATATATCTTCACCAAAATACTGACTACCAATAAAAGTAGAAACTTGAAGTCCAGCTATGCCATTTTTTAAACAAATAAAATGAATAGAGTTCATAATATTGCCAAAAAAAAAAAAAAAAAGGAAAAATTCAGAATTAGTAGAATATAACCAGGCCTCTATCAGGAGATAAAAGTTTAATACAGTTTTGAAATTTATCCAACTACTACATTTTGGTGAAATCTAATAAATGCCCATAGAAAAACATTCTGTTGGGCAGTTTTAACCAGTTTCTTACAAGATGTATGACATTAGGGAAGCCACACACAATGTATCATGGTTGTAAAACAAGGTGATTTGGCCACATAATTGCTAATGCTTTAATTTTTGTAGCATTCTGTTAAGCTTATAATAATGATTTTAAAAACCGTCATCAGGGGCACCTGGGTGGCTCAGTGGGTAAAGCGTCCGACTTCAGCTCAGGTCATGATCTCATGGTTGTGAGTTCAAGCCCGGCGTCAGGCTCTGTGCTGACTGCTCAGAGCCTGGAGCCTGTTTCAGATTCTGTGTCTCCCTCTCTCTCTGACCCTCCCCCGTTCATGCTCTGTCTCTCTGTCTCAAAAATAAATAAACGTTAAAAAAATTTTTTTAATAAAAAATAAAAAATAAAAACTGTCATCAAAAATAATAATAGTTACTTTTGGAAACCAGTGAAAAAGTATGAGTAACAAAAGTGTGAGGGAAAAAAAAATCTATCCATCTATACATATACACCTAAATATATATGACTTAGAAAATCAACAATAATAAACATGTCCTAATCATTGCAATAGATCACATCATTATACTTGATTATTAGGATTTTTTTCTGGGAGTGCCTGGGTGGCTCAATCAGTTAAGCATCCGACTTCGGCTCAGGTCATGATCTCACAGCTTGTCAGTTTGAGCCCCAAGTCAGGCTCTGTGCTGACAGCTCAGAGCCTGGAACCTACTTCGGATTCTGTGTCTCCCTCTCTCTCTGCCCCTCCTCTGTTCACTCTCTCTCTGTGTCAAAATAGATAAGCATTAGAAAATTAAAAAAAAATTTTTTTCCTTGGGATGGGGCGCCTGGATGGTTAAGCAGTAGGCTTCAGCTCAGGTCATGATCTTGAGGTTCATGAGTTCGATCCTCGTATTGGGTTCTGTGCTGACAGCTTGGAGTCTGGAGCCTGCTTCAGATTTCTGTGTCTCCTTCTCTCTCTCTGCCCCTCCCCCACTCACACTCTGTCTTTTTCTCTCAAAAATAAAATAAACATTAAAAAAAGTTAACAACAACAACAAAAAAGTTAATTTTCTTGGGATGCCTGGTTGGCTCAGTTAGTTGGTTGAGCATCCAATCCTGATTTCAGCTCAGGTCAAGATCTCACGGTTTGTGAGATCAAGCCCCACACTGGGCTCTATGCTGATTATGCGGAGCCTGCTTGGGGTTCTCTCTCTCCCTCTCTCTCTGCCCTCCCCTGTCTGTGCCCTCTCTCTCAAAATAAATAAACTTTAAAAAAAGATTTAAAAAAAAAATAATGGTAATGATAATAAATACCAAAGAATTTAAAGAGATATATAAAAGCTAAAATAATCATTAGATTATTTAAAGAAAAGATATATAGAACTTGCACTGGGATTTGAAGAATGGTTACAAAGGTAAACAGAAGAAAAGAAAACATATTATGAAATGGAAATAAAGACAAGTGAAGGCAGAGTTAAAGAAAGATTCTGAAGTGTCTGTACAAAGTAGGAAGAGTAGGCTAACAAGAATAAAAGATGAGGTAGAGGAAAAGTAGTAAATAAAATAGGACAAGATAAGGTAATACCAGATAATGAAAAACCTTAAAAGTTATGTATAGTGGTAAATGATATGGAAAAAATAACACTGAACCTGTTGGGCAGCGAGAAAAAATAATGAAAGCAATATTTAAAGCCAGGTAGTTTTAGAAAACTAGACAGTGGGGACCAGAAATGGAAGAGTCAACGAGCTTAGAGGGAAGGCTGTTACTGTAATTGAGTTTGAAATAACAAAGATCTGTGGAAGAGGCAGCCCCAACTGCCTCACAAAAAGAAGAGAGATTTTAAAGGAAAAACTGTGAGACTCAAGTGATTACTTGAATATGGGAAAGAAAGAAATTAGTCTAAAATACTGTGCTGGAATGTCTAAAGAAATGGTATTTATCATTACAGGGACAAGGGACTTAGGAAGTACAGCTAGTTGTGATATGGTAATTTAAGTTTAGCATATGGTGAATTCGAAGTGAAATTCAAGTAAAGCTACAAGAAAGTAGCTGGAGATCTGAGACAAGAGCAAGGCAACAATTAAAGGACCAGTGATATATATTTGGAAATCATTTTTATAGAAGTGAGAGTCGAAAGTTAGCAAAGTTGATCAGCAGTTCAAAAGATAAAGTGTAGATAAATAAGGTCAAACAGTTTAACTTAAAGAATTTCAACTGAGAACATGAAAAGAAATAAATGAGAAGAAAGAGAAGGAATGGTCAAAAGATAAAAAGTAGAGAAACATGATAGTGAAGTTTCATGAGACAAAGGAAAAGAGTTGCAAGAGAAGACATGATAGTGAAGCATGAAGGGATCTGTATGATCTCTGTTTCAACAGAGCTTAAAATCTCTAAGGAATAAAAGAATAGGTGAGATCAGAGTTAGCATACACATGAACAAAAATTACAGAACAGATAGTCTCCATTAGTTGGATTCAAAAGTGGACATTTGGGGATGCATTACAATCAATTTAGTGAATCTAAGTAAGGATTATCTTTAACTCACCTCACAGCTCCTAAGACGGCAAGCCCACATAGGTGTGTTAGAAGAAAGTGGCTGGAGAGGAGCCAGAAAGGGCTCTTCAAGCATTCTGGGAAAAGGGAGGAATATGTATATAAACACATATTGTAAGTTGCATTCACACAAACACACATGACATTCAACTGCTTTATCCTCTTAGCCAGTGTTAAAGACAATATATTGAGGTCATCAATAAGAAATTGTAGGGGCGCCTGGGTGACTCAGTCAGTTGGGTGTTGGACTCTTGATTTCTGCTCAGTTCATGATATTTCAGCTCATGGGTTCAAGCTCTGCATCTGGCTCCACAGATGAATCCGCTTGGGATTTTCTCTCTACCCCTCCCCTGCTCATGCACGCTCTCTCAAAATAAATAATCTTAAAGAAGAAAAGAAAAGGAAAGAAAAGAAAAGAAACTGTAATAGTAGGAGCACCTGGCTGGCTCAGCTGGTAGTGCATGTGACTCTTGATCTCAGGGTCATGAGTTCGAGCCGCACATTGGGTATAGAGCTTGCTTGCTTACATACATACATATATACATAAATAAAATCTTTAAAAAATTGTAATAATAATGATAGAGTGATGGATGTATTAATTTTCTTTAAACATTACCATCTTATTAGCTGCTAAAGCAAAGGCCTAAGTTTCTTCTTCCAAATACCTGTAGTCCCAATAAATTTAAGTGGTTTATATATCTCCCTCAACGCTTACTTTGCTGTCTTCTCATTATATAATTTTTTTTTCATTTACAAAAAAATGAATAAAACATCTTTAGGTGATTTTTTTAAGAGTTAACATGATATTATGTCAAGTTCTAAGACTAAATGTCATAAACATTGTGTTAATTTTTAATATCTTCATAAACAGTTAAAAGAAAATAAATAATACAAAACCTATATTTCCCTAAATTATTATAAACAATGTTAAGGCAAAAATAAAAGCTGAAATAGATATTAATAAGAAACATTTAAACACTTTACCACAGAGGAATTAAATGCATAAGAGATGATTTTAGGAACTAGAATGGATATTTCTTTCTTTCTTTTTTTTTTTAATTCTAAAAACCCTATGAGTGTCAGATATTTTCAGATTGCTTCAAAAGATAACAGGCAAGTGTCACTGAGGAAAGGTAATACTTCAGACACTATAGCTTCTAGGATAGCCTCCTTGTTGCCAAGATGCCATTAAAATAATTAAAGATATTTGATAATTAGGTTAATGTTTATTCTATTTCCTGAATTTCTGATCTTTTCTATAGCCAACCAGCTTTAGACGTGGTAATTTCAAAAACGATCTCCATGATGAATTCAAAAGATGAACTTCTCTCTCCCACTGACTCACCTGGCCACGGTCTTTTTGGGCAATGTGAGGGATGCTTGTGGATGAAGAGTATAATTACTGGTATTGTCTGCTAGAACATCCACTCTTATGGTTGGTAAGTTTCTGTCACCAGGTTTCTCTTCAGAGACATCTTAACAGCAATAAAAAGAACAAAGCAACATCAAGATCTTGAATAAGACAATGACAAGGTAACTAATTAGAACTCATACATTTGAAATAGGAAAGGCGAGATGTACTCTAAAGATAAAGATAACAAAACTTATAACGCTTTATTGAGAATTTCTCTAATAAACTTGTTTAGTTTCAAATTATAATACTGACTACTGAAATTTTGTAATTAAGTTTTTGAAGCTTAAATTGAACAGCTAGGATATAAAAGTGGTAGAACTGTTATGTTAATTGTTTCATAATGTAATGGGAAAATATAAAACTCATTTCTAAGCCATGTTTATTTTTTTTCTGCAAACTTTCTTTTCTCTAAGTTTTAACTGTTAACAAAGACAAAGAATCATAACACTAAGGTAAAAACATCTACTCTAAATCATTAGCTATGAATGAACAATGAAACAGTGTAGCTGTGGTGTTAGAAAAGAGAAAAGGAAGGGAAGCAAAAGACAAGAACTAACAGGGATATTACCAAATAGGTAAAGAATTAAAAAAAATGGGGAGCATGATTCTCCTTTCTGAATCTGAAGGAACAAAGAGGGAAACAGCAAAGAGGATGAAAAGAATAGTTAAACAAAAGAGTAATGAGTCACATGGCTAACAAAAGTATCGATAAAAATACAAAAGTAAAAATTTCTCCAGTAGCTATTAACATTATATTCTTGTTATTGTTGCTGTTATTATTACTGTTATTATAATTAAGAAGAATTTATTATGCTCACTGGTCATTTGGAAGGAAGCAAGAGTCAACCAGCTTCATAGAATTCCAAAATGAAATAGACAGCTAACCTAGACAGGGGTTGAAAAATGAACTTGAAATTTATTTGGGCTAAGAAACTTTTTCTAATTATTCAGTTCAAAATCTTACCCAAAGACACCAATTAGCACTGACTTTCGTGAGGTGATTTTCTGGAATATACATTTTTTAAATCTAAAATCCCCTATATCCCAACATTACTTACCCTGAGGGCTATTCACATCCACAAGCTGCCCCTGAGGAATAATTACTTGTGCCATTCCTGTCTGGGTAGATGGAATTACACGCAGCACCTGTCCATTTTCTGATGGGCTAGGAACAATCATCTTGGAGCATTAAAAAAAAAAAATGAAATGCATAAGCCAGCAATGATTTGACAGAATTATTACTTAAATAAATTATTAAAGACATGCCTACCTCTATGGTGGTTACTATTTATTTCCCTCATTTTATACATGAAAACACTGAGGTACACAAAGATTTTTTTCCAAAGTCTTACACCTGGTAAGTGGTAAACCCAAGTTTCAAAACAGGCAATTTAGCCATATGTCCTATGATCTTAACCACCTATGCTCTTAATTATTACACTTGGATGAGGTCTAATTACTTAGTAATATGAACAAGGCTCTGATTGGACTTAATATATTTACTTTTTTCCCCTTACTGTATTATATCCCTATGTGTTTGAATTATTTGTGTGGTAATCATTTGTCACATGTAAAAACAGTACCTTGTTAGATGTCTAATTAAACAGAATTTATCTTTATATCTCTGAATTTATATATATATATATATATATATATATATCCTATCTTGGTCCATGAGGAATACCATAGAATGCCCCAAAAGTCTGAAAATATAGGAAAAATCATAGATTACTTTTTTCCTTCAATTTAACAATTGAATCCATTGTCTCAAATTTAGAGGTCAATGAAAAGGGTGTTTGAAGCTGAAGAAAAACACTTTAACGCCTATCATCTGAACATAAAACTAATACATTATTTGAAAATAAGTTTATCCTATATTTCCAGACTTTTGGGACACTGTGTAAACTCTATTACCTAACACACTACTCCTCTATTGACATAGTGTTATTCTTTTACCCAAAGTCCACTAGCCTCAGTCTCCCTAATACAAGTAACTCTTCATAATCCTTACAACCCACTTTCCAAGACTGCCTTTTTGCTATATAAAACATGAAAACATTGCTGATGTCTGAGAGAGACTGTAGTCCTAATTTCAAGAGGGTCAATTGAAAAAATTTTAATTTGAGAAAAAATTAAATTGGAAAAAAAAACTTCAACAAAGTAGAATGCTTTAAATATAATCATAAACATTTCCCAGAAATTAAGAGTAGTAGTTGATACCCTCTCCTAATGTTTATCGTTTCTTGAGAGAAAAATATCTTGCCATACCTTTTACCAATTCATTATGAAAAAGAAATTGTAAAGTCTGATGATGATAATTGCTTTACATTTGTTGAGAGCATACAAAATAGCAGGACTTTACATGCCTTACCAGATTTAATCCTTATCACATGTATATGAAGTATATACATTTTATACTTGAGGAAATTGTCACAAGAGGTTACACAACTCATGCAAAATAACACAAAGTTACATAGTGATAAGTTGAAATTCAAACCCAAATTCAAACAACTACTGCTTCCCATTATCTGATCATGTTATTCAACTTAAAAAATGCAAAAATAATACAAAAACACTGCTGGACTTTAAAAGGCAACAGTAATAACATGGTTTTAAATTATTTTCTCCTTAGGGGAGCCTGGGTGGCTCAGTTGGTTAAGCGTCCAACTTTTGAGTTCAGCTCAGGTCCTGATCTCACAGTTTCATGGATTCAAGCCCCACACGGGGCTCTGTGCTGACAGTGCAAAGCCTGCTTGGGATTCTCCCTCTATCCCTCTCTCTCTGCCACTCCCCTGCTTGCTCTCTCTGTCCTTCTCAAAATAAATAAACTTTAAAAAACAAAATAAAGTAAAGTATATGTTATTTTAAAAATAAATACTTTCCGGGGCGCCTGGGTGGCGCAGTCGGTTAAGCGTCCGACTTCAGCCAGGTCATGATCTCGCGGTCCGTGAGTTCGAGCCCCGCGTCAGGCTCTGGGCTGATGGCTCGGAGCCTGGAGCCTGTTTCCGATTCTGTGTCTCCCTCTCTCTCTGCCCCTCCCCCGTTCATGCTCTGTCTCTCTCTGTCCCAAAAATAAATAAACGTTCAAAAAAAAATTAAAAAAAAAAAATAAAATAAAATAAAAAAATAAATACTTTCCTCCTTAAATGAGATTAAAGATTTGTGAAAAATATTTCATTTATTCTTAGAGAAGAATAGTGCTGTGGTTATTACTAAATCCTAACAAAACACATATATTTATAATTTAATCATATGAAAATATCGTAATTGAAACAATCGTGGGGGGCACCTGGGTGGTTCAGTTGGTTAAGCGTCTGACTCTTGATCTCAGCTCAGGTCATGATCTCATGGTTCATGAGTTTGAGCCCCATGTTGGGCTCTGTGCTAACCACATGAAACCTGCTTGGGATTCTCTCTCTCCCTCTCTTTCTCTGCCCTTCCTCTGTGCTCCTGCTCTCTCTCAAAATAAATAAACTTAAAAAAAATGATCTGTGGAGTATCTTAATTTTTAAAATATATTTCCTATGCATGGTAGAGAAGAGTCTCCTCCTCCTCCTCTTAGCTTATTCTACTCCGTAGCTAAAAAAACTATTTTCAGTTCATGTAATTTGATAATGGTGACAATATTACTTTTCCTATTTAAAAAAAAATCAATTATCTTTAATCTTTGCTATGAAAACAAAACCGTTTTGAAAAGTCATCTGTTGCAATACATTCTATTTGAGGCAGATCATGAATATTATCAGAAAACCTTGGCTAATAAGTAGTCGTATTTACTGGGTTCTTTGTGTACTACACAATATTCCTAATAAATCCAAAATACCATCCCTACTTCACTTTATTTTTTTTTCCCTGCTTCACTTTAAAGCCTCCTCATGTGTTACAGATTCACCCACTACAGAAGCTTTACTAGTTCCTTGATTAACTTCTACATTAAAAAAAATCATATAAAGAAAGTCATTTCTTTAAAAAAGCTCCACTTGGTGGGGGATGTTGAAAATGTGTAAGACTATGTGTGTGTAGGGGCAGGGGCTTTATGAGAAATCACTGTACCTTCTGCTTAGTTTTTCTTTGAACCTAAAATTGCTCTAAAAACTAAAATCTATTTAAAACAAGACCCCAAAAGCTCCACTAAGTTTCCCCAAACATCACCACTTTCTAATCTTTGGTTCCTTATACTCTATGTGTCTTACATTTATTTCCATGCTTCATGCTATGGGTTTCCTATTTCATAGCTTCAGGTAACTCTCTCCTACCCCTATCATCTCCTACCCCAAACAATGTAAAATCATCTTTAAGATCATTTTGTACAGAAAGTTTAATACAATTACAAAGAGAATGGGAACTCTAACACTTTTTAGACTCAAATAAGTGACTTTAATGTGTTTAAGACAACTACCATGTGTAAAATGATAGCCCTTCATACAATAGAAATAGAATAACTCTAGAATTCTCCAGACTAGAATCAAAACAGGGATTAATTTTAGGTAAAATGGTTGCTCACCTGTGGTATAGTTTATAACTGAAGCTATAATTTTTAAAATAATTTTTATTATGAAATTTATACCCATTGTAGAAAATTTTAAAAATACAGGTAAACAAGAAATACATTATTCTTCACATTATTACTAATGTAAGGATATTCTTATTAATCAGAGAGCAACTGAGAAGTTTTGCTCAGTAATTCTCTCATTTCAATCAAAACCATCTTTTATTTCTTCTACTCAAACTATAAACTTAATCATAAATACTTTAGCTAATAGATTAAAGCAGGAATTTCATCTTTATACATTGTTATTCACATGACACACACATATCTGCCCATTACCAAGGTATGTCTGATTGCCAGTTTATCATTGGTACTTCCATAGCTTTCTTTTGCTTCAAGAAAGCACAGTGGCACATGGGATGCAAGTTAGTGACTGAGATGTGGATAAAGCAATAACCTTGAATTCAAATGTATATACAAAAATAAATGTAAGTTACATGTAAACTCTGGCACTAGTTACAGGTTATGACACATTTCCAACTAATCTCAAAGTCACATCATGCCTAGACATAGTGGCTGGGAAGTATTGGTTTAATGTACTGTTAGTAGTTCTAAAAGGAAATCTTTTAAAATCTTCACATAACTTAAAAACGAATGTCACAGAAATAGTATTTTCAAAGCAATGTAAGTCAAGTTTCAAGAAATTAGTAAGGTTAATACATTTGCCAAATAGGGTAAAACTTATTATTTATAAAATATACTCACCATTTGTGCACTAGAATCCCCCAATGACTGAAGTTCATATTGAATAGGCTGCCCATTTTGGTCCACTAGATGGAATTGTTCTGTAGAAAGAGTCTGTGTCTGAGTCAGGGTCCCTGGTATATTCTGTGATGTGAGTGAATTATCTACTTCATGAGAGGTGATGGGTAAAATTCTAGGAGAACCATTTTGTCCAAAGGAAGGATCCCTGGAGTCCATACAGGTTAGATGCTTTTGCAAAGAGAAAAAAAGCACTTGGGTGTTTGTAAAACATAATGTCACAATTAAAAAAAATTTTTTTTTCTAAAGATTTTATTTTTAAGTAATCTCTACACCCAATGCAGGGCTTGAACTCACAACCCTGATATCAAGAGTCACATGCTCTACCCACTGAGCCAGCCAGTTGCCCCTAATGTCACAATAAAAAAATAAATAAAATAGAACATTTATCAGGCACTGTGGACAATAGTATGGAGGTTCCTCAAAAAGTTAAAAATGGAGGGGCGCCTGGGTGGTGCAGTCGGTTAAGCGTCCGACTTCAGCCAGGTCACGATCTCGCGGTCCGGGAGTTCGAGCCCCGCGTCGGGCTCTGGGCTGATGGCTCAGAACCTGGAGCCTGTTTCTGATTCTGTGTCTCCCTCTCTCTCTGCCCCTCCCCTGTTCATGCTCTGTCTCTCTCTGTCCCAAAAATAAATAAACGTTGAAAAAGTTAAAAATAGAGCTACCCTATGATCCAGTAATCACACTACTGGGTACTTACTCCAAAAATACAAAACCACTAATTCAAAGGGATACATGCACCTCTATGTTTATAGCAGCATTATTTATAATAGCCAAACTATGGAAACAGTCCAAATGTCCACCGATTGATGAATGGATAAAGAAGATATGCTATATATCCACAATGGAATACTATCCAGCCATAAAGAGAATGAAATCTTGCCATTTGCAACAACATAGGTAGAGCTAGAGAGGATAATGCTAAGAGAAATAAGTCAGTCAGAGAAAGACAAATACCACATGATTTCACACATATGTGGAATTTAAGAAACAAATGAGCAAAGGAAGAAAGGGAGAGGGAGAGGGGAAGAGTGGAGAGAGAGAGAGAGAGAAACCAAGAAACAGGCTCTTAGTAAATAGAGAACTGATGGTTATCAGAGGGGAGGAGTGTGGGTGGATGGGTTAAATAGGAGATGGGGATTAAGGAGTGCACTGGTCGTGATGAGCACTGGGTGATGTATGGAAATTCTTGAATCACTATATGAATCACCTGAAACTAATATAACACTGTATGTTAACTATACTGAAACTTAAAGTAAAATAGCATGTTATAATAAAAATGGAAAGATTCATTTTCAGTTAATTATCCTCTTTATTTTTTGTAAGAGCTGTCAATTCACACAGACTAACATAGAAAGCAGTTTTTAAGTGAAATTGTTGATTTTTATATTTTATTTCAATTTTACTGAAATAAAGTTGTACATGGGAATACAACTTGATATGTAATTCAACATATTTTTCTTTATATATAGATTTTTATGAATATATTACTTTGAGTAAAGCTCTATTATTAAATCAAATATATGATAGCATTGTGGATAAATGTTAACAGTCATGAATATATTAAATATAACACTATTTCTTATCCATTAAAAAGTTGTTAAATGTAATGGAAAAAAGTTCCCAGTTGAATTCCTACCTCAAATACCTGAGAATCTGTTTTTGATTCTTCAGAATCAAAATGGTTGATCATTATCATTATGGTTGACTCTTAATGAATCATTAGAGTGTTCCATGCTGATATATTCAATTCCATTTTCTTTTATTATTTAATAGCTGAAAAAATTTAAATATCTGTTTAAAACACTTAACATTTTTATGGAATGTTTGTCTTAACTAAATCTCTCATTTCTCCTATGGTGTTACCCCATACAATTTAGGTTAAATCATTTCCATTCTATAGATTAAGAAAATAAACATTTCCTTAAATGACTTGCCAAGGCACCAGAATACATTCAAGACAGAGCAAAAATTACCATTGTATAGTTCTCTCATCCTACCCTTAATAACACTCATGTACTTTTTATAAGATTGTTGCTATGTGACAGGTACTGTTCACCCTTTCAAATACTTATAAAATTCTCATTTTACAAAGATTTAATACAAATAAAGGTCTTAATTTTATGAATTGGGAATGCCCTACTGTAGCATTAGATAATTTTAGAAAAGATGTTTTGGTGTAAATATTGATTATATAAACATAGCTCTTACCATAATATACATCATACCACTTAATACTGGCTTGACAAGCTTTGAAAATTAAGAAATATATATTCCAAAAATTCTGAGCCAGTCAGGCCTAATACAGTGGTTAGCACTGGTGTCAATTTTGTCTCTACACACACACACACACACACACACACACACACACACACACACACACACTACTGTCCCCTGAGGACATATGGCAGTGTCTGAAAACATTTTTGGTTGTCAAAATGGACAGGGAAGTGCTACTAGAATATAAGCCAGGGGTACTGTTACATATCTTACAATGCACAGGACAGCCCCCACAACAAAGATGTCAGTATGCTTAGGTTCAGAAACCCTGGCCTAATATATCATAGTGAATACTGGATTCTCTATTAGCTAAAAGGAATGATGTTTTAAGTCTCAAAATTGGAGTAAGGACAAAATGAAACTAGTTAAGACTATCATTGAAAAACTTCTAAAATAAACTGCATAGAATCTTAAGAACACACACATTTTTCTTTTTTTAAACTTTTAAATTTTACCTTTAATTTTTTTAATTTTGAGAGAGAGAGCTGAGCTGTCAGAACAGAGCCTGATGTGGGGCTTGAACCCACGAACTGTGAGATCATGAACTGAGACGAAGGAGGATGCTTAACCGACTGAGCCACCCAGAGGTCCCTGAAAATTTTATTTTTAAATTAACATGCATTAAATTGAACTTTTTTCTTTTTTGGTGTGTAGTTCTATGGATTTTAACACCGGTAACCACCATAACAACCAGGATATATCATAATTCAATCATCCTAAACCCTAATTTAAAATTATGCCTTATCGGGCAACTGGGTGGCTCAGTCAGTTAAGTGTAGGATTCTTGATTTCGGCTCAGGTCATGATCTCACTGTTTGTGGGTTGAAACTCCAAGTCTGACTCCATGCTGACAGTGTGAAGCCTACTTAGGATTCTCTCTCTTAGGATTCTCTCTTTCTCTCTCTGCACCCCGCCCCTGCACTCTCTCTCTCTCTCTCCTCAAACAAAAACTTTTTAAAAATGTTTTCTTACTATAATGCTGGAGAGTTTGTGGAGAAACAGGAACCCTCTTGTACTATTGGTGGGAATGCAAACTGGTGCAGCCACTCTGGAAAACAGTGTGGAGGTTCCTCAAAAATTAAAAATAGATCTACCCTATGACCCAGCAATAGCACTGCTAGGAATTTGCCAAGGGATACAGGAGTAATGATGCACAGGGTCACTTGTACCCCAATGTTTATAACAGCACTTTCAACAATAGCCAAATTATAGAAAAAGCCTAAATGTCCATCAACTACAAATGGATAAAGAAGATGTGGGTTATACATACAATGGAATACTACTTGGCAATGAGAAAGAATGAAATCTGGCCATTTGCAGCAACGCAGATAGAACTGGAAAGTATTATGCGGAGTGAAATAAGTCAGTCAGTGAAAGATACCATATATTCTCACTCATATGTGGATCCTGAGAAACTTAACAAAAGTCCATGGGGGAGAAGAAGGGGGGAAAAAAGTTACAGAGAGGGAGGCAAACCATAAGGGACTCTTAAATACTGAAAACAAGCTGAGGGTTGATGGGGGGTGGGGGAAAGGCAAAAGTGGGTGATGGGCACTGAGGAGGGCACCTGTTGGGATAAGCACTGGGTGTTGTATGGAAACCAATTTGACAATAAATTATATTAAATAAATAAAGAAATAAAATCATTTCCACCCCCTCCCCCAAAATGTTCTCTTAAAAATAAGATAAACTTATACCTTGTAGTTAGGACTTAGTTGGTACATATTTGAACACACTGAATACTTATTTTTCTGTGATAGCATCCACATATATATTTGTAAAATTAAACATTTCAGAAAATCTACAAGGTCTGCCATTTAATATTTCTACAATATTATAAATAGTTCCACTCAAATATAAAATAGGCTAAAAATCAGTCTTATTTTTAATATATAACTATATCTTAAAATTGTCTCTCGTTTTAAGATTTTAAATTATCACTTGTATTCTTTTTTTAACGTTTATTTATTTTTTTATTTTTGGGACAGAGAGAGACAGAGCATGAACGGGGGAGGGGCAGAGAGAGAGGGAGACACAGAATCGGAAACAGGCTCCAGGCTCCGAGCCATCAGCCCAGAGCCCGACGCGGGGCTCGAACTCCCGGACCGCGAGATCGTGACCTGGCTGAAGTTGGACGCTTAACCGACTACCCCACCCAGGCGCCCCTATCACTTGTATTCTAATTTAACTTGTTACAAGAATTTCAAAAACCTGTAATTACCTCTCAAGTAAGAGCAATTCTATCTTATAATGTTCTGGTTCTGTTCTGTTTTTAATTTTTTAGATGATACGTATAAAACTTCAGAATAATACGTTTTATAATGGTTTAAAAAATAAAAAGAGGGGTGCCTGGGTGGCTCAGTCGGTTGAGCGTCCGACTTCAGCTCAGGTCACGATCTCATGGTTCGTGAGTTCGAGCCCCGCGCGTCAGGCTCTGGGCTGATGGCTCAGAGCCTGGAGCCTGCTTCCGATTCTGTGTCTCCCTCTCTCTCTGTCTCTCTCTGTCTCAAAAATAAAATAAACATTAAAAAAAAATTAAAAAACATAAAATAAAAAGGAAGTGCTCGCTTTGGCAACACATATACTAAAATTGGAACGATACAGAGAAGATTAGCATGGCCCCTGCGTAAGGATGACAGCAAATTCGTGAAGCGTTCCATATTTTTAACAAACTGAGGGTTGATGGGGGGTGGGAGGGAGGGGAGGGTGGGTGATGGGTATTGAGGAGGGCACCTTTTGGGATGAGCACTGGGTGTTGTAGGGAAACCAATTTGACAATAAATTTCATATATTGAAAAAAAAATAAAAAAATAAAAAAATAAAAAGCTACACTTCATAAAAAAAATAAAATAAAAAAATAAAATAAAAAGAAAGCCCCACTAATGGCAATATAGCAGACTGGATAATATAGAAGGCTCTCTTGCTAGAAAACAAAAAAATACAAAGTTGATCTAAAACAGAATATTTTGTGCTACACGGAGCTACTATAGGAAGTAACAAAAATCAAAGGTCACTCCGTGTTGGGGCGCCTGGGTGGCTCAGTCGGTTAAGCATCCGACTTCACCTCAGGTCACGATCTCGCGGTCCGTGAGTTCGAGCCCCGCGTCGGGCTCTGGGCTGATGGCTCAGAGCCTGCAGCCTGCTTCCGATTCTGTGTCTCCCTCTCTCTCTGCCCCTCCCCCGTTCATGCTCTGTCTCTCTCTGTCTCAAAAATAAATAAACGTTTAAAAAAAAAAAGGTCACTCCCTGTTCTCCCTTATGTCCCTTCCCCCTCCAAAACAAAGCAAAAGCTGTGAGCTAAAACCCAAGTAATAAGCACAAACAAAGAGGAAAATTTCTGCAAGAGCAGTGCTAATACACAGGTTTTATGGTTGGGAAACCCAGGCTTAGATAAGCAGCTCCTGGGGGAGGAGAACTCAAAAACTCCCAAAATAGGACTAGGAACCTGAAAGGTCCTGAGACAATAGTTTAGCCTGGCTTCTAGTACAAACAAATAGAGTTATTATTTGGAGGAACACAAACCCAACCAAAGCATTAGTTTCCTTCCACATTAATATTAAATATAAGCTTATAATCAGAGTGCCAAAAACACCAAAGACACTCCCTACGGACTTCAAGTATTGGGACAATCTAATAGTGAACATAAAGTTATCATTTAACGTTCAAAGAAATAAACATAAGTGAATCACAGGAATAAACAAACAAGAGACTGAAAAGTTTAATATGAAAAAGAACCAAACAGAACTTTCAGAAATAAAAAAAAAAAATGTAAGTTGGAAACATTAAATAGAAGGTTAGATGCAGAAGAAAGAACTACTAAATTAGAAGGCAGATTTTTAAAAAATTACCCAGAATGCATCATAGGAAAAATAGAAGATAAAAAAAAATGAAAGAGAGACCTAAAACTAGGAAAAATAGAATAAGCATGGTAAATTTATAACTGGAGTTTCAGAAAAACAGAAAAGAGAAAATGGATCAGAGAATATTTGAAGAGATAATGGCTATCAATTTTTCAAAACTGAATACATGGATCCACAGATAAAGCACAAAATGTACCAAAATAAATCAGAAGAAATCCACACCCAGTGTAGTAAAGGCACAAAATTCTAAAGAGAAAGCAAAATCTAAAATGTAGCCAGAGAGACAGAGTGCCCGGGTGGCTCTGTCAAGGTCCAACTTCGGCTCATGGTTCAGTGAGTTTGAGCCCTGCATAGGGATCTGTGCTGACAGCTTGGAGCCTGGAGCCTGGAGCCTGCTTCGGATTCTGTATATCCCTCTCTCTCTCTCTCTCTGCTCCTACCCTGCACGGAGCTCACTCTCTCTCATATAAATAAACAAAAAAAAAAAAAAATTAAAATGTAGCTAGAGTGATCAGATCACCCACAGAGTACTGACATTAGATAGAAAGCAGACTACTCAGTAGCAACAATGGTGGAAGTCATGAGAATTAAAAAAAAGTGATAATCAGTATATGATTATATATGTTCAAAACTATTTTTTCACAAAGCAGGAGGAGAGAAAGATACTTTAAGATTAAAAAAAAAACTGAGAGAAGGGGCGACTGGGTGGCACAGTCAGTTAAACGTCTGAGTTTGGCTCAGGTCATGATCTCACAGTTCATGAGTTCCAGCCCCACGTGGGGCTCTGTGCTGACAGTTCAGAGCCTGGAGCCTGCTTCAGATTGTGTCTCCCTCTCTCTCTGCCCCTTCCCCGTGCTCACTCTTCCTCTGTCTCAAAAATAAATAATCATTAAAAAAAAAAAAAGATGTTTATGGTCACTAGTCATCAGGATTATGCAAATCAAAGCAACAATGAGATACCAGTTGACACCCACTAGAATAACTATATTTATTTTGTTTGAGCGAGAGAGAATGCGTAGGAATGGTGGAAAGGGGCAGAGGGACAGAGAGAGAGAGAGAGAGAGAGAGAGAGAATCCCAAGCAGGCTCCATGCTCAGCAGGGAGCTCGATGTGGGGCTCAATCCCACAACCCTGCCATCATGACCTGAACCGAAATCAAGAGTTGGATGATCAACCGACTGGGCCATTCAGGTGCCCCAACCACAAATTTTTTTAAAAAAGAAAACAAGAGTTGATGAGGATATAGAGCAATTGGAACCCTCGTGCATTGCTGATGGGTATGTAAAATGGTGAAGGTGCTGTGCAAAAGTTTGGCAGTTCCTTAAGAAGTTAAACATAGAATGACCATATGACAGCAATTCCACTCTAGGTATATACCCCAAAGAAATGAAAATCAGTGTTCAAACATATATTTGTACACGGACGCTCATAGCAGCAATTTTCATAAGAACCAAAAAGTGGAGGAGCACCTGGGTGGCTCAGTCGATTAAGCATTCGACTTCAACTCAGGTCATGATTTCACGGTTTGTGGGTATGAGCCCCGCATTGGGCTCTGTGCTGACAGCCCAGAGCCTGGGGCCTGCTTCGGATTCTGTGTCTCCCTCTCTCTCTGTCCCTCCCTCCTCGTGCTCTCCCTCTCTCAAATGAGTAAGTGTTAAAAAATGAAAAAAAAAAAAAAAAAGAACCAAAAGTGGAAACAACTCTAATTTTCATCAGCTCATGAACAGATAAATAAAATGTGCTATGCCCTTATAAATGGTATTCAGCCATAAAAAGGAATGAAGTACTGATACATGCTACAATATAGATGAATCTCAAAAACATACTAAGTGATAGAAGCCAGACACGAACTCTCATATATTACATAATTCCATTTATATAAAAATATCCAGAAGGGGTAAATCCATAAAAACAGAAATCAGGTTAGTAGATGACAAAGGTCTGGGGGGTGGGAGGAGTATAGGGAAAAACTGTCAATTGGGCACAAGATTTTATTTGGGGTTGATGAAAATATTTTGGAACTAGATAGAGGTGGTATTTACATAAAACTGTGAATGTAGAAAATGCCACTAAATTGTTCATCTAAAATGATTAATTTTAAGTTACATGAATTTCACCTCAGCTTTTTAAATTTATTACCAAAAAGAAAAAAACATATACATATATAAGTATATACGTGTGTGTGTGTGTGTGTGTGTGTGTGTGTGTGTGTGTGTGTGTGTGTGTTATGTATATGTGGCAGTCAGGAAAATATGAATGTGGACTAGAGATTTATTTAAAATTTTTTTGGTGTGTTTTTAGGTACGGGAATAATACTGTAGATGAAATTATATCATGTGATGATATCCAGGATTTGATATCTTCTCTCTTTGTGCCTGCTACTGACCTTGATATTTTCTTTTGTGGCCCTATGTGGCATGCCTACCCTCTTCTTTGGAACTGTGAGTAATAAACTATCTTAATTTTCAGTGGCAATCACCTCCTGATTCGTTGACCTCACCATATCTAAAGAGAAATAAGAGTACTTTGAAACAATCATAAACATATAAATAAGCCTTAAATAAAATCTCAGTGAACAAAATCCAGCAACATATAATAAAAATAATGCATCTCATCAAACGAAGTATGTCATTGGCTTTAAGTAAATCCAATGTGGAGACTAAGTTAGAATTTTGTATACAGTATGAGTATGATACCAACTACCTAAAATAGCACAATGGCTATTTGAAATATGAAATATGAAAATTTTAGGGATAAAGTTAACAAAATATATGGAAGATGTATGCACTGAAGACTATAAAACTTAGATGGGAGAAATTAAAAAAGACCTAAAAGGATAAAAGTTACATACTGTGTGTTTATGGAATGGATGACTCAGTATTGTTAAAATAACCAAACTGATCTACAATCAATCGCCTACAATCCCAATCCCAATTCCAGCAGGCCTTTTTTTTTTTTTTAATTGACAAACTGATTCTAAACTTCATATGAAAAGTCAAAGGTTAAGACAGCCAAAACGACTTTGGAAAAGAATAAAAGATTTGGAATTCTACCTGATTTCAAGACTTGTTATGAAGCTAGAATGATCAAGATGCTATGGTATTAGTGTAAAGACAAATAGATCAATGAGACAGAAGAATCCAGAAACAGACCTCCATGCATATAGTCAATTGCTTTCTGATAAAAGTGCCAAGGTACTTAAGAGAAAAGGGACAGTCTTTTCAACAAATGCAGCTAAAACAATAGCTATATGCAAAATAATAAACATTGACCAATACCTAAAACCATATTAAAAAAAATTGACTTGAATCATGGATCATGGCCTGTAAAACTATAAAACTTCTAGATAACATATGAGAAAATCTTTGTGACCCTGGGTTTAGCAAAGATATCTTTTTTTTTTAAGTCTAGCTATTTATTTTTGAGAGAGAGACAGAGACAGAGAATCCCAAGCAGGCTCTGCGTTGTCAGCACAGGGCCCGATGTGGGGCTTGAACCCACGAACTGCAAGATCATGACCTGAGCCGAGATCAAGAGTTGAATGCCTAACCTACCAAGCCACCCAGGTGCCTGGGTTTGGCAAAAATATCTTAAACATGACTCAAAAAGCATGAAATATAAGTCTACAAATTGGACTTCATCACAATTAAAAACTTTTGTTCATGACAGTTTGGGAGAAAATATTTGCAAAACACATGCCTGATAAAGGAATTTGTATTCCAACTCTGTAAAGAACTGTTTCAACCTAATTATAAGACAGCAACCCAATAAAAAGTAGCCAAAATATTTGAATTAAACACTTTACTAAAGAAGATACACAGCCAGCTAGAGAAAAGCAAATGCCCTGCGACCTGTCTTATATGTGGAATTGGAAGATACAAACTTCCAGTTATAAAACAAGTCACACCCACAGAAAAGTCATGAGGATAAAAAGTACAGCACAGAGAATACAGTCAATAATATTGTAATAACTTTGTATGACAGATGGTACCTACATTTATCACAGTAAGCATTTTGCAATGTTTTTAATTGTCAAATCACTAGGCTATACGCCTGAAACTATTATATGTCAACTATACTTCAATTTAAAAAAAAGGCTATTAAGCCACAAAAAGACATGGAGAAACCTTAAATACATACTTATAAGTGAAAGGAGCCACTCTGAAAAGGCTATGTGATTCCAAATATATGACATTTAAAAAAAATTTGTTTTAATTTTATTTATTTTGAGAGAGAGAGTGCACGAGCAGTGGAGGGGCCGAGACAGAGGGAAAGAAAGAATCCCAACCAGGCTCTGCACAGTCACCACAGAACCTGATATGGGGCTGGAACTCACAAATCCTGAGATCATGACCTAAGCTGAAATCAAGAGTAGGATGCTCAACTGACTGAGACACCCAAGCACCCCAAATATATGACATTCTTGAAAAAGTATAGACACAGTAACATCAATAGTTGCCAGAGGTTGAGAGATTTTTATGGTGATGAAACAATTCTGATGGTGGATACATGACATTTTGAAATGGATTTTGTCAAAATCTATAAAAATATACAACACAAATAGTGAACTTTAATGTAAACTAGACTATTGTTCATAATAACATATCAATATGGGTTCATTAACTTTATGAAATATAGGACTCTAAGAGTGCCTGGCTGGCTGGCTCAGTAGGTGGAGCATGCAACTCTTGATCTCAGGGTTGTGAGCTCAAGCCCTCCAAAATAAATAAATAAAACTAAAAAAAAAAAAAGAAAAAAAGAAAAGAAAGAAATGTACCACACTAATGCGAAATGCTAGCAACACAGACAACTGTGTGCTAGCAGGTAGAGGAAAGAAGTGAGCGGTGTAAGAATATGGAAATCTTTGTATACCCTGCTTGATTTTTCCGTAAGTCTAAAACTATGCAAAAAAATAAAGTCCTTTAGTTTAAAAAAAAAAAGAATGTAAACTAAAGCCAATAACAAATAACAGTACATGAATTCCAAAATTATCTTGAAACTTTAGGTTAAGTTACCACAATTCGGACAATGTTGGAATTAGGATACACAAGAAAATATATTTTCATTAAATTTTCAAATAAAAACAGAGTTTTGTTAGTAAAACTGTATAAAATAGTTGAACTGTTCCGTAGTTATATGGTAGGAATCTGAAAATCAACTTTACGCTTATTTGTCAAATTAGTTAACCACTCTGAGCTTTAGTTTTCTCATCTGCAAAATAGGAATAATATTCATCTACCTCACAGGGTTGTTATAAAGATTAAATAAAATAATGTATGCAAAGGGCATCATGCAGTTCCCAATACACTGTTCAGTGTTAAATAAATAATTTTTACTACCTATAATCATGCAAATGAAGGCCAAAATTTCACCTATCTAAATATAAACCTGTTGGTTCTTTTTTTTTTTTTTTTTTTAATGGTTATTTTATTTTTGAGAGAAAGAGAGCATGAGCAGGGTAGGGACAGAGAGAAAGGGAGACACAGAATCCAAAGCAGGCTCCAGGCTCTGAGTTGTCAGCACAGAACCCGATGTGGGGCTCAAACCCATGAGCTGTGAGATCATGACCTGAGCTGAAGTCGGGCCCCCAAACCGACTGAGCCACCCAGGCACCCCATTTTTTTAAGGCTTATTTTGAGTAAGAAAGAGAGACCGAGAGAAAGAGAGCGAGAGAGCGTACACATGCAAGCATGCAAGCATGCAAGCAGGGGAGGGGCAGAGAGGGAGACAGAGAATCCCAAGCAGGCTATGTGCTATCAGCGCAGAGCCCAATGCGGGGCTTGAACCCATGAACCACAAGATCATGACCTGAGCTGAAATCAAGAGTTGGACAGAGCAACCCAGGTGCCCCAAATTCGTTGGTTCTTTAGGGCAAAGATCTGTTAAACATCAGTCATCTAATTGATATAATCAAAACTTATCTGGGCTTAGTATGAAACTTTTTTTTTTTTTAGGTTTAATTTATTTTTGAGAGAGAGAGGGTGAGCAGGGGAGGGACAGAAAGGGGAAGAAAGGATTTGAAGCAGGCTCTGTACTGACAGCAGTGAGCCAGTGCAGGGCTTGAACTCACAAACTGTGAGATCATGACCTAAACCAAAATCAGATGCTCAAACGACTGAGCCACCCAGGTGCCCCAGTATTAAACTTCTAAATATACTTTTCTATACAGTCTTTGAAAAAATTTTTAAATTGTATACTTTAAGATGCCTAATAGACTCTCATTTCAGTATTATTTAAAAATTTACACATTTCATAAATGTAGTAGAGTACATGGAGTCAGTCTAGATTTGATGAAAAATATCCAAACTGAACTTTTCTGAACTTGAATTTCTAGTTCTTTAAAATGAAGAGTTGGTCCTGATGATCCCTAAGATTCCACCCAGTTCTAAGATTTTTGTTTTTAACAGTTGATTTTCCTGATAATGTTTAAAATTCATTTATTGTTGGGGTGCCTGGGTGGCTCAGTCGGTTGAGTGTCCGACTTCAGCTCAGGTCATGATCTCACAGTCCGTGGGTTCAAGCCCTGCGTCGGGCTCTGTGCTGGCAGCTCAGAGCCTGGAGCCTGCTTCGGATTCTGTGTCTCCCTCTCTCTCTCTCTACCCCCTCCACCACTCGCATTCTGTCTCTCTCTCAAAAATAAATAAGCATTAAATTTTTTTTTAATTCATTTATTGTTTATTGACTGACTTCCAATGTATAGAGTAGAAAAATAAAAGAATACTATTCAAAAAGAAAATTCTTATGTTAGATTCAACTGAAAATGAAGTCCTACTGAGAGATGTATTAAAACTGTAATAACTGGTGTCCAGAATACAATTTAATTTTTTAAAGCAAATTAAATATATTGAAATATTCACTGGCTAAATATGATGACATCAATATTAAGAAATATTTTAGAGAGTTTTTTGAGTTTAAATATGAAGCACTATCAGTGACAAAATAGATGAAGATTATGAATTTGTCATAACTATAAAATTTAATGTCTATTGAATGTTTATTATACTTAATTACTAGCTAGGATTATTAATAATCACTCTACTATTCTGTGATGTAGAACCTATTATCACCATTTTACAGAAAAGGAAATTGAGGCTTACTGCTCAAGGTTATCAATTATTGAGCACTATGGTAAAGCACTATGCTAAGTGTTTTCTATCTGTCATTTTATATAATCCTTTCAACAGTCCTTTCAACAACAGCAAGTGATTCAGTTATTTGCTCCAATTTACATAAAAGGAAATAAAACTCAGGCAATGAAGTAACTTTCCCAAGATTACAAATACACTAAGTGGCTGAGCAAGGACTCAAGCCTACAGGTGCTGATCCCAAAGCCCACTCTTTATTATTACTATAGGAACTCTTTCAAGGTAACAAAACTCCTTCCTTCCTTCATTAATCATGGCTTTAAATCTTTTTCCTTTTTTCTGATAGGTTAACAAATTCTAGATGGTAAAAAAAATTCTTTGTTCATTATTGTTCTCAACTTTTCTTGGTTGAAACTCAATTAGAGTCAGTCCCTAAAGCTCCAAAGCCCTCCTGTAAACAATCTAAACATCTCTGATCCCATGAAAAAGCTAGAGTTCTAATCTTGCAGGCACTGCAGTCACTGAGAAAACATTCTGCAAATAGATTCAAAAGTGGAGCTTGGGAAGAAGAAGTGCAAAGTGCAAATAGTTTACGGGAAAGAATTCTAAAAACTTACTCCCAGTTTCCTAACAGCTGCCCTGATCCCATCACAAATTAACCCTATTGGCCTTTTTTTTTTTTTTTTTTCATTTTATTTACTTTCTCTTACCCTAGCTGAAATTTTCACTGGAGTTAATAAGCATTTTCTGTTAAAAAGAAAAAACTCTGGACAGAGTATCAGCCATTAACAAATTAGTGTAAATTTATGTAAGGATAGCTTTCTTCCTTTAAGAAAAGTTAAGAACAGCTACCCTGCAAAGTTTAATTTGGAGATGAGAAAGCAAGTACACTTGAAGCTCAGAACATGTAAAAGGGATTTTGCAGAGGTCTGAGCTAAACACTGCAATGAAGAGGACAGGATGGCGGTGGGGATGTTGTTAACAGAGGAACACTGTCAAACATAAACCACCTACTTCAGGGCTTTGCTCACACTGAGATTTTGCCAAAAATAATTTCTTTTTATACTATCTTTTGGGAACTCAAAACTCAAGATTTTCCTTTCAGTATGTACATCTACACGATAGGTTAAAGAAGTTTTTTTGTGTTACATTGGGAAAATACTACTTAAAGTAGTTTCTACATGGAAAAATGGATTTCAATATCTATTGACTAACCTACTATTGAACCAGAGGCTGAAAGTACATTTCTATGTTACAGACATCCTTTTCAAAAGACAAAATCTGAATGAAGCAAAAGTATTACTCCTTCCTCCCTTACTTGCCCCTTCACTTTGCATTACACTTTTCAACCCTGACAACTGCAGGGTGACATTTTCCCAACTAACTTCAATGTCAGTACATGCTGGAAATTATCATCCATAGCTTTCAATTAACTATGTCAAAGTGAAGTTTTTAAGGATGAAGATATCAAGTAGCTAGGTATAAAATGCTTTCTTCCAACTGGTAAATACAAATAGAATGAAATACCTATATACAAAGTGCAATTTGACTTTTCATTAATATGTAATAGGTACAAACTTTTACACAGCTGTTACTTTCAATTAGTTGAAATAAAAGTGTTACCTTCAGGCAGTTGCTCAAGTTTAAACTCAGGCCTCAAGCATTCTACTATTGCCAGAAATGCCCTCTCTTGTCCACTGAAGTTCTTCCTTTCGGGGCCACTAAATCATGATAGGCTTCATTTGTGTGAGAGCTATAATTATGTCTTCACAGCAGCATTTTTTCTGTAATGAGAAGGTATTCAATGTATATTTTCTTTTTCTACACATAAAGAAAACTACTAGATTTTGTTATGCAGGTTTTATTATAAAACAACTGTAAGCAGCCCAGTACAGTAGAACCATCAATTGACTCAGTTGAAGAAAACTAAAGATCAGGAGTGACTTTACAGATAACTGCATGTGTCCAGGGGTAGATGACTTAACGTGTGATTCAGTTTCCTCAGTCCAAATCAAGGATGTGGACTAAGGTTTTGTTTCAACTCACATTCTATACCTACTACTAAAACAAAGACCTCCAGTAAAGTACATTTCTCCCATGAAATATTTACTAACAGCGCACTTTTTGTAACCATAAAAGCTTGATAATAAAGGTTCCCCTCCCCAAACTACATCCTCTATAAAATCATGGAATTGATTTGACAAAGTTAGTTCTTAAGCAAATAGTATTGGGATTATGTAAAGAGAACAAAGAAGAAAGTATTACATACTAACCTACTATTTAGTTTATGATTGGAGTTCAGAGCACACACATTTTGCTGGCAAACTGCTTTCTAGAATGTTTCACATCACGTTAGAAAAGTGGATTTTACCTTATATCAAAAGCAAAGATTAGGAAGAAAACTGTTAAATTAGAAGTTTGATGTTTTATAGGGAAAGGGGGAATTTTATTGTTTATAAATATTGAATGCATGGCAGAGAGGAAAAGACTATTCAGACTGCAGTCACTCATATCTCTGTGGACCTTATTTGGGATACCGTTTTGATTTTGTTCAACAGGAATTTTATCCAAAACTTTAGAGGTAATTCTGTCTATTACTTCTGATTAACAACTGATTATTTTGTTGAGTTTCCTCTAAAGACTTCTGCATACTAACATGTATCTGTTAAAACCAATTACCTGAGAATAAATCCCCAAACAGGGTAACTGAAGGATGAAACCACTTTTAGTTTAGTCTTAAAAGATTTTCCTAATTCTAGGTACCTTGTTAGCACCCTAAGACTTAAAGGATCTTGAAATATATTCAATATCAGTGCCAGATCTTGTAACTTATTAACATTAAAAAATGTTGCTCAAAAGTACTTTAGAAAATAAAATTATTCTTGTCTTTTAAAGTAAATGAATGCTCTTTTTATGCTCCTTTTATGATGTATATAAAATTACTATGAATCAGTGGTGTCAAAAATTAAATCAAGACTCCTAGTTCACAAATATTTGATAGAACAATTTATTTTTTTAAAGGTGGATTTGGAAAGTTATAATGTGTTAAGTCAAAAATTTAAATGTACGCAAATATGTATAAACAATAACCTATTTTTAACTTTTCACTTAAACAAATTTAAAGCTAGTGTTCACAATGTCTCTTTTACCTAAGGTTTGCCCTCTTCTATAAATTTGCCTATAATCTTGGTATCTACCCATTTCTTACCCTGTAAATAATACCTCTTTTTACCTCTATGCTTTTGGAGAGCTATACAGATTATTTCATTTAATCCTCACAGTAACAGTTGGATCTTTATCTCTAGAGAAGAAAGCCAAAGCTGTCAAGTAACTTGCCTAAAATCACAGAAAGCATTAGAGCTCAGATTCAAAACTAAGCTGGAAAAAGCCAAAAAACAAACTGCACTGCAAAGCCCATACACAGTCTTCAGATCATACCATACCATGCCATTATATGTTGAAAAAAGAAACCTATAATAAAGAGACACAAATCTTCTAAGCTGTGATTTTCTAGATAACAATATGTCTTCACAAGGACCACAGTAAATGAATCATGTAGGAAATCATCAAGAACAAAAAGCTTGAAGTTAACGTTCTAAGAAGAACACTCAGGGGCACCTGGGTGGCTCAGATGGTTAAGCATCAGACTTCGGCTCAGGTCATGATCTCCAGCTCTTGAGTTCGAGCCTTGCATCAGGCTCTGTGCTGACAGCTCGGAGCCTGGAGCCTGCTTCAGGTTCTGTGTCTCCCTCTCTCTCTGGCCCTTCCCCTCTCGAGTTCTGTCCCTCTCTCCCACCAGAATAAATAAACATTAAAAAAAATGTAAAAAACCACTCAAAGTAAAAGCATTAACTACCCTAAGTACTGCATGGAGGGAACACCAAGTATGATACAAGTCACTACTGAAAAAACACCAAAGCCATCACAGTGGATGTTGAGTTGCTTTGAAACACTTATAATTTTCCTTAACCAAAGGAAGGTCTCAAATGAAGACAGGTATTTTAGTGAATTCAACATTTCTGCTTGGCAAATTGAAGTTTTATCTTATTAAGCATACTTAGGTTCTGTATCTTACTGGTCATATTTTTCAATTAAAATTAAGATCAATCTGTACCATCAGGTATTGTACTTTCTTATTATGGTAAATTTCAAAATAACAATCACTAAAATTTATTAATCTTACTATATGTTTTTTGCTGTTGTTTTTCTTAAGATTTTATTTTTAGCTAATCTCTACACCCAGCCTGAGGTTCTAACTTACAACCTATAACCCGGAGATCAAGACCTGCATGCTGCATCGACAGAGCTAGCCAGGCTCCCCTGTATGTTTTTAAAAGACATTTTAATCAATACTTTATCAATAGTAAAAAAATTATCTGAAAAAGAACCTAATTATTTGAAGATTATTTCAGGCCCTATGAATTTTAATTCCGGCAATTTTACTGCTGTAACTCAAAAATCACTTATAACTAAAGGAGAATGTTTAAAACTGTCAAATTTCTTTCCACGACTACCAGATTCAGAAAATACGAAGAGCAACACTTCAGTTAAGAAAGTGTTCAAGCTTCACGTGATCTAACTTATTTAAGGCATATCATTCTCACCATTACAATGAATCACATGGTTAAATGACCACAGTTTCTATTTGCAAGCTAGGATTTCAGCATAGAGGTTTTTTTTTTTTTTTTTATTCCTCTAACCACGAAACGATTCTCTCTTATTCACGTTGGCAGAACTTCTAGTCAAACTGGACATCTAAATGATCGTGATGGTAACAATAGCTAACATTTACTATGTGGCATTTAATTCTCACAGTGACCCAAGTGTGGCAGAGATTTAATATGTACTTGAAACATTCAGGTTCGAGAGGCCGCATTCTAAAAAGGTGAGTGAATTGAAAATAGTCCTACTTTCATTATCATTACTTTCCAATAAAAGATTGTTCTTCGCTTACAATTGTGTAAATACTTTCTCAGTCTATGGTTGATTTAAATACCAGGTGTCTACTTAATTGTAGCACATATTTAAGCAACGTAAAGGAAAGCTTTAGTTGTCTTCACCTGCACATACTGCTCTGCCCACAAATTCTGCAATCCAGTTTTGCCTGATTCTAAACTGCTCTCTCTTGGAGTCCCCCTCTTGGAGCTTTTCTGGCGAACGACTTAAAAAGTGACTTTGAAATCTGGAAAGTATCTCTCCATCCATCCTCCCACAGCGAAACAACTAAATTTAATTAGAGTAATTCTCCCGACCATTGAGAGTTAAGACATAGGCCTTTGGGTAACTTTAACACCAAAAGTCAAAAAGCGTAGTCTGAGAATGTACGGGAGGACGCCTTTCCCTTTCTAAACAGAAGATAAAATGGGGCTCATAAAGGGAAAACAAAAAGAACCAAAAAACCAAAAACAAAAAACCTAAAAATTGGAGCTCGTGGCTGCTAAAAGGACCACACACCGGGCGCTCCCGCCCAGGCGTCTGGATACTTCTCCGCGACGGTGGCGCGTCCTGAAGCTCAGCAACCCTCCTCCAGACACCTAACCTCCACCTTCTCCAGCCTGCTTTCCCGAGGCCCGCGAGAGCAGTCCTGGGAGAGGGGTAGTAGGCCTCATGGTGTGGGACCCCGAAAAGGCCCCGAGGCGGGGCGCGGAAGGCACCACCCGGGCCCGGTTGGGGGCGGGGACCGGCGGTTGCTCAGAGAGCAGGAGGGTCAGGAGGTGACGGGAGGAAGAGGCAGGAGGAAAGAAATGGGGGTTGGGAGGCAGCGTCCGGTCGGTGGGCGCAGACAGCTCGGCCAAACCTCCGACTCCCTTAGTCCCGCCGCCTCCGAGAGCCCTACAGGGCGAGGAGGGAAGTCCACAAAGTGCAGGAGCAGAGGGGAGAAAATTCAAAACGAGTCTACTCAACCTCGTCTTGGCTCCGAGGCCCTGCCATGGAGACCAGCACAATGCGCAGGCGCATCCTTCTGAGAACGCGCAGCGTAGTACTATGAGACAAGAGCACAGTCGGCCACCGTCGGCCGTTTCTTCCGATTTGCTTTCCGCACGCGTATTCCTTCTCTCACTGGATCTAGAGCCTGAAGCCGGAGGCCGAAGTACTCCGAAAGACTCGGTATGCGTAAGAAAATAAAGCCAAAAAGTCTTTAGCAAATTAAAGCTTAAGGTAGAGGAAATACAATAGATATCTGGCTGCGGTTGGGAAGGTTTAATACGGATAAAATTTATCTTGAGGACAGCATGGCAAAAAAAGACTACCATTCCCAGTGGTTACTGCGTCTGAGAAGCGCTGCTTTCTGGGAATGGTAGTGTCTAGGAGTTGTGTTTGAAGTATCAGGTCTGAAGACAGCGTCTTACAATTAAAAAGATAGAGCAGCAGTTTAAATTGGGACTTTTCTGTATCTTCTTAATCGATAACAGTTCTAAATATTTTTTAAAAAATTTAAAAACATTAGGGACACCCCGTCTTTAAGACATGCTTTACTATCGATGATTCCTGTATCTAGGAATAGGTAGTTGATGTTTGTGGGCTGGGTCTCGGTGTGTGAGCAACCTCGTGGTTGCTGAGGAGGCCGGAGGAAAGAAAACCGAAGCCCGGAACACGGCAGCTTCTTGCGTACCTGTGCAAGCTAATTTTGAGTTACCTCTTTTTGTAGTCTTAAAAGACCAGAGCGCCTGTTGTCTATTACCCCCTTTCGTTTCGGTAGACAAGTCTTGTGTATGTATACTCCTCGCCATGGCTCAGCTCCAGGCACGATTCTTCACTGACAATAAGAAGTAAGTAAGCGTCCTTTTCTTTCCTCTCTTCCTCTCGCCTCCCTGGGATCTTTTCCAAGAACTCCTTCTGTATGACTTTGTGGAGCCTCGGTTGTCTTTGCCCACAATTCCTCCCCCAACTCCTATTTTGTTTGTTTGTTTGGCTTTACTCTTGGCTTGAGCGCGTTTTCCGGTTAAGCGGAAGCGATACCTTGCCGGGATTTCTCAGGGATCTACATCTGATATCACCGATCCTTTTTGCCTGGCTTCTAAGGCTGCATATAATTTGAATTGTGACTGTAGAGGGCTTTGAGGGGCTTCACCTTTGATTCCTGAATGAAGCACATGTGATTTTAAGAATGAAAAATGGACCGAGTCCTTACAGGCTGCCTGCTAGGGATGTTTCACCATTTCTCAAAACACAAGTTTATTACTATTATTTTTTTAGGTAGATAATAGACATTGCTTTTCTAAACCAGGCTAGAAAGTGGAGCTCTGAATGGGGGTTGGTAGAACTTTTTTTTTAATGTCTGTTTGTTTATTTATTTTGAGAGATTTATGTATGAATGTATGTATGTATGTATTTTGAGAGAGAGAAAGAGAGAGAAAAATCCCAAGCAGGCTCCATGTTGTCAGTGCAAAGCCCAATAGGGGCTAGATCTCAGGAACCATGAGATCATGACCTGAGCAGAAATCAAGAGTCCTACGGTTAACCAGGCGAGCCACCCAGGCACCCCAATAGAACTAATTTTTGGTAATAGTGAAGTTCTTTCAGTTACAGGTTTGTATATTCATATACATACTTACACATGTATGCGTGTGTGTGTAGGTCTGTATGTGTGTATGTATATACATGTGTGTATGTATATGTGAACATTTTTACCAGTGGTCCCCAGGTCAGTAGCATTTGTTTGAAATCTCATTGTATTCAGTCTTGTGGTGTACATTACACTAACTTTTCTTAGTGTCTTTTCAGCTATATTGTAAGTCTCTTGATGGTAGGGACTGTATTACTCTTCTTGGATTGACGGAATCAACAAATGTTTGTCAAGTTCTTCTCATACTGATGATAAATAGTGAATATTTGTTGTATTAACAAGCTATTGCCAGTTGTAAGCTAGATAACTCCCACTTCAATTAAAATTATGTGTTGGAGCTGTATGAGTTGACCTAGTAAATCATATTCACTCTTGTATTCTTCCTTATGGTATAGATAAATTGTATTATCAATGCACATGAGTATATATACTTGGTCTGCATATTTCTCAAGGAATGTGGTGCAATAGCATGACCACAGTATTTCTTCTAATTGAAGTTTTTAATTGCGATAATTGGTGATTCACATGAAGTTTTAAGAAATAATAGACGATTCGTTTTAACCCTGAGATAAACATATATGTATGTGTGTGTTTAAATTCTTCAAAAAGTTAACAAAACCTAAAAATTAAGTTCTTGCTTCTTATACATTATATGTTCTGGTAAGTAAAATGGAGAGGGGGATAATTTTTTCACATATATGTATGTAATTTACATATACACGTGTATGTGAATTATGCTACTCCCCCCACCCTCTCATTTTACTGACCAAATAGTAGGTGAAAGGAAAAACCGAAAACTTTAATTCTAGGTTTTGTTATCTTTTGGAAATCCTAAATTATTTACATTTTTTTAAGCATGATACATATAAATAGAGCTGTAGTCTTACTACCCAAAGTATAGTTTGAAGATTAGCAGCATCAACATCACTTGGGAGGTTTTAGAAAAAGCAGAATCTCAGATTCCACCTCAGACCTACTGTTTTACAATGTACGTTTTAACAAGATCTGAAGCCCCCTTCCCTAACCCTACCCCATTGTAGTAAAAAGAGATTTATTATACCGTGTCTTGATGAGCCATAGATTCTATCTTAACATCTTTTGAAACTTCCATTCCCCACAACTATAGCCTTAATTCATGCTTTAGACTTTTTTTTTGTGGTAACAACTTTATTGAGATATAATTCACTTAGAGCAGAATTCATACTTTAAAATCTCCATTTCAGTGGTTTTGAGTATATTTGCAAAATTGAACAACCATCAGTACAATTTTGGAACATTTTTTTATCACCCTTTAGGTATTACCCCCTAATCCTTTCAACTACAGCCATAGGCAGCCACTAATCTACTTTCTATCTCTGTAGATTTGTCTGTTTTGGACAATTCGTATAAAGGGAGTTTTATAGTATGTGGTCTTTTGTGAGTGGCTTCTTTCACTTACTTAGAATGATGTTTATAAGGTCCATTCACACTGTAATGTGTACCAGTACTTCATTCCTTTTTAGGGCCAAATAACATTCCATTGTATGGATATACCACATACCAAATTTTGTTTGCAATTTTTAAGTTGATGGACATTTGGATTGTTTCCACCTTTTGGCTGTTACAAGGAGTGGTGATGGGAACTTTTGTGTGTAAGTTTTTGTGTGGACATATATTTTCATTTCTCTTGGGTATATACTTGGGTATATACTTAGATAAATATGAAAAGTAATTTCATATTTAACTTTTTGACAATTAAAAAATTTTGGGGGGGAGGCGCCTGGGTGGCTTAGTCGATTGAGCAGACTTCAGCTCAGGTCATGATCTTGTGGTTCGTGAGTTCGAGCCCCACATCAGGCTCACTGCTGTCAGCGTGTCAGCGCAGAGTCTGCTTCAGGTCCTCTGTCCCCCTCTCTCTGCTCCTCCCCCACTTGTGCACTCCCAAAAATAAGCATTAAAAAAAAATTTTTTTTTTTTTGATGTTTACTTAACTTTGAGAGAGAGAGAGGCAGAGAGCACAAGCAGGGGAGGGGTGGAGAGAGAGGGAGACACCGAATCCAAAGCAGGCTCCAGGCTCTGAGCTGTCGGCACAGAGCCCGATGCAGGGTTTGAACTCACAAACCACGAGACCATGACATGAGCTGAAGTTTGATGCTTAACCGAATGAGCCACCCAGACACCCCAGTAGTTAACTGTATTGGAGTTTTATACTGCTTCATATGGCTTAGTTACTGTCTATGTCTGTTCATTTCAGCCTGAAGAATTCCTTTTACCATTTCTTGCAGGGCAGGTCAACTAGCCCAACATACTCCTAAATATGCTCAAAGAGCTAAAGAAAACCGTGGACAAAGAATAAGAGGAAACCAGGAAAATAATACATGAGCAAAATATCAATAAAGACATAGAAATTATAAAGAGGAACTAGGGGAACCCGGGTCGCTTCATTTGTAACCCCATGTAGCAAAATGTCTGGCATGTATTAGATACCCAGTAAATATTTGCTGAATGAATAAATGCACATTTCTTAAAATAATCCATAGACTTGACTTTGACATATCATTTCCTTTTTATAGGTATGTGGTAGATGATGTTCCCTTCTCAATTCCTGCAGCTTCTGAAATTGCTGACCTTAGTAACATCATCAATAAATTGCTGGAGGCCAAAAATGGTAGGTATACATGCTCTGAGAAATTAGGAGAGGGTGCATTGCCACTAACTACACTAAAATATATCACATTTTATTTTGTTTCCTTTTTTTAAGCCTTATTTTAAAACACTGTATGCATTTTGTAATGGTAAAATTTATAAATTATGAGTTTCCCTGCTACGTGATACTTTTTTAAATGCTTTGAAATACAAGTTCTCAGGAAAAATTCTTTCTTATTTATTTCAGTTTAATCTGCTTTAAAGGCAATATGGATATAAGGTGATTGGCATTTAGGAATACGATTTTGTTGTAATAGTTATGACACTGTGGTTTTCCTAGGGAGATCTGGAATTGGTAAGCATAGAACAAGCATCTAGGTGCTTGAGCCCCAGTTGCTACAATCCTACAAAGCAAAATGACATTGTCACTATTTGAGTATTTTGTGTAATAATAGATGCCAATACTAATACTAGTATTTTTTTAAGTATTTAGAATTCATTGAAAAATTAATGGTAAAATTTTATAAACATGCAAGGGTATCAAGTAAAACATTTAAGAGATATAAATGTTAAACATGCTGTTGTATGAAAATAAATTATTAGCCCATAAAATTCATATGAACAAGGTATGCAAAAATATTGATGAAACAAGATTGGCCAGGAGTTGATAATTGTTAAAACTGGGTGATAGGTATATGAAAGTTTACTATATTATTCTTCACTGTTGCATATGTTTGAAATTGTCTATAATCAAATGTATATTGAAAAGTAAGGGAACCATAGATAAAATAGAAGATTTAAACATGAAAGGTTGAAAATAACATGAAGCATGATCTTTAAAAATATAATTTGTTGGGGCGCCTGGGTGGCGCAGTCGGTTGAGCGTCCGACTTCAGCCAGGTCACGATCTCGCGGTCCGTGAGTTCGAGCCCCGCGTCAGGCTCTGGGCTGATGGCTCAGAGCCTGGAGCCTGTTTCCGATTCTGTGTCTCCCTCTCTCTCTGCCCCTCCCCCGTTCATGCTCTGTCTCTCTCTGTCCCCAAAATAAATAAATGTTGAAAAAAAAAAATTTTATAAAAATATAATTTGTCAATGAAGTCACCATTTAGAAACAAACATTTTTACCCAGATGTTTCTGTTGATTCTACCCTAGTTGGAGGAATGAGGAGTTGAGAGTTAGAAACTAATGCCTAATATATTCCTCTTCTCTGTCTTCTAATAATCCTATAACTTTTTTTTTAAAGTTTGAGGGGTTTTTTTTTTTGTTTTTTTTTTGGTAATTTCTGTATCCAACTTGTGGCTTGAACTCATGGCCCCAAGAAGAAATCTCATGATCTTCCAGATGAGCCAGCCAAACACCCCTGAGATGATGTTTATGAACAGTTTTTTGTTTTTGTTTTTGGTGGGAGGGGGCAGAGTCTGCGGTCTTTTCATTACTAGCAAGCTATTGAAGCTATTGTTCTTGATTGAGAGAGATTCACATAACACTTCCCATAGGTCCTTGTCTTTACTTCATCCAGTTGATGTATAAAGATTCTGATAAATATTTACTTCTGAATTACAACACTGCCATATATTCTTGCTGAAAAAGTCTTTGAACTAGAATAAGAAATATTCTTGTAATAGAATCTTTGTAATACCAGTGTGTGGATGTTTGTTGTTACCCAGAGAGTTGTATATTTTTCTAAAGTTGTAGATTGAATGTTGGTTTCTTTTTGAATAATCAAATAAGTCATTGATTGCTCTTGAGTTGAAGATGCAAATGATTCAGATTTCAGATTTTTAAAAGGCAACAATCCAAATAATCCAATGAGAGAATTCTTCTTTCAGCTAATAAATGCAGAAAGAATGAATAATTTTTAGCATTTTGTAACTCCAAATGAAATAATGGGTTTAAGTAGTGATTATCAGTAGCTACTAAAACTATTTATTACGTGTTGAAAGGCTGACTGAGAATATTAGGATGGATGGGACCAGGCTGACAATATCAGAGTCCAGATGTAGATTATCACATCATAGAAAGACATACAACAACACAATGCATTTTCTGATGTGATGCAGTAGGAAACACATAATACTATGTATAAATATTCTTGCCAGAAAAACAAAGCTAACCTGAAGTCTAATCAGTTGTTTAGGTCTGCCTGGTGTATAGGATGTGTAGGTGGTAGAGGAACATCTTATAGGACACCGTGGAGATGTAATCAACCAGAATGTAAGAAATACTAGAAGACAGATGACCTAATTTCTTTTTTTTGTTAAAAAAAATTTTTTTTAACGTTTATTTACTTTTGAGAGACAGAGACTGAGCAGGGGAGGGGTAGAGAGACAGGGAGATGGAATCCAAAACAGGCTCCAGGCTTTGAGTGGTCAGCACAGAACCTGACATGGGACTCGAACTCAACAAGCTGTGAGATCATGACCTGAGCCGAAGTCGGATGCTTAACCAGCTGAGCCACCCAGGTGCCCCCCCAGTTTCTTTAACAAATAAATGACTGGGGAAAAAAGGAGGGGGACCTCTTAAAGATTAAATAAAACATATTAATCAGATATAATATGTGGACTTGGGATGCTGATTCTGAAAAGCTCACTGTAGGTCACTTCTCTGGCTCAGTCAGAAGAGCATGCAACTCTTCCTCTCTAGGTCGTGAGTTCGAGCCCCACATTGGGTATAGAAATGACTTGAATAAATAAATACACCTAAAACAAAATAAAAATAAAAAGCTCACTGTAAAGAGAAGGAAACAGGAACATTGGCTATTTGATATTAAAAGCCATAATGATTAAATTTTTTAATATCACTTTAGGTCCTTTTAGAGATACATATTAAAGCATTTACAGATAAAAATGATAGCATTTCTAAGGTTTGATTTAAAATAAACCAGCAGAGGAGTGGAGAGAGGTGTATAGATGATTGTCAGTGAGTTGGTAATTATCAAAGTATGTGATGGGAATTCATAATGTTATTTCTACTTTTATATATATTTGGAATTTTCCATAGAATAAAAAGCTTGGTTTTTTTAAAATTTTTTTTAAAATTTATTTTTAAGACAGAGAGAGACAGAGCATGAGTGGGGATGGGGCAGAGAGAGAGGGAGACACAGAATCTGAAGCAGGCTCCAGGCTCTGAGCTGTCAGCACAGAGCCCGACGTGGGGCTCGAACTCACAAACTGTGAGATTATGACCTGAGCCAAAGTTGGACGCTCAACCGACTGAGCCACCTGGGTGCCCCAAAAGTTTTAAGTAGAAATAACATTTTTTTAAATAGAAATAAATAACAGTAAATAAATTTTAAATAGAAATAATAGAAACAACAATAGTAAAAAATTACACCAACAGAACAAAGTCCTCTGTTCCTAAAAATCACACAGTGTACTGGAATAGAATACATGGCCTGATTATGGCATGAAGAAATTCTGGAGAAACTCAGAGGCCACACTGGAATAATAAATACCTGTTTGTTTTGGGGTTTCTCATATACCTCTGCCAATGTCACTTCAGGTTCTAAGAACGATCATTTTATTATGCATTTTCTTTAGAGTTACACAAACATGTGGAGTTTGATTTCCTCATCAAGGGCCAGTTTCTGCGAATGCCCTTACTCAAACACATGGAACTGGAAAACATCTCATCGGTAAGTTCAAATGTTTACCTGCTCTGTTTTATGTAAGGTGTTCTCAGGTAATGTAGGAAAACATTTAGAATCAGACTGAATCTTTAGCAACCAAATTTTTTTTTTTATTAGTATTTTTTTTCTAGAAATTTGAACTTCAGTGTTTGCATATTCAAAATGAAATCCCCTCTTCTGAGAAGGTTTTACTCAAGAAATGTAGATGAATGAATATAAAAAAAAAAAAACCTTCATATTTGTGGAAGAATTATCAAGAAAGGGAATACCAAATACATGTTTATTACCAATAATGATGTATAAAATGAGGGGTGCTTGGGTGGCTCAGTCGGTTGAGCGTCCAACTTCGGCTCAGGTCATGATCTCGGTGTCCGTGAGTTCAAGCCCCACATTGGGCTCTGTGCTGACGGCCTGGAGCCTGCATCGGATTCTGTGTCTCCCTCTGTCTGCTCCTCCCCCACTCTCTCTCCCCCTCTCTCTCTCTCAAAAAAAAAAAAAACCTTAAAAAAAAGATACACAAAATGATTGTGCACGTATAAAAACTTTTGGGTTAGACAATTGTGATTTATAGTGGTTCCCCCTTCCTCTAATTTTCAAAGTTCCTTGATACTGCTTTTATAATTTAAAATGTAATTTGTAATTGCTTTTATAATTTTTTGACAAGTTTTAGAATTATGAAATATGCATAAAATTTATCATTTTAATCATTTTTAAGTGTGTAATTCAGTGGCATTAAGTATATTCACAATATTATGCATCTATCACGACTATCCATATCCAGGACTGTTATCATCCTCATTAAGTAGAATGCTTTTATAATTTTATTTTTTAAAGTTCCTTATATCCCCCTACCCCCCTTTCAGCATAAATTTTCCAAGGTTGTTAATATTCGTTAATATTACTGTTTGCACACTGTTAGGTCAGATAAAGTTTTTCGCCTTTTGCATGGCTCCAAATTTCTGGGTTATGAAGGGGACTTACATGAAAGAGACGTAATAAACAAGGGGTCCTTTATGTTTGTAGTATACTACTTTGGAACTACTGCCTGATTGATTTCTGGTTTTTCTCTGTCACTAGGAAGAGGTTGTGGAACTAGAATACGTGGAGAAGTACACTGCACCTCAGCCAGAACAATGCTTGTTCCATGATGATTGGATCAGTTCAGTCAGAGGGGCAGAAGAATGGTATTGCCATTTTATTATGCCACTTCCATCAGTCTGTTTAATTGCACTATGTGAATATTTTTCTCTGATTGATTCTGTGTTATTTGTAAAAGTAATTTTGTGATATATGTATCAGTGTCCTTGCCCAAGATCTTTACATTCAATTTATTCAAGAAGAAGCATATCTTTTCCTTCCCAAGATGTTGGAGTGACATTTGTCTATACATGAATAAGTCAAGTGTCTTAGAATATTTTATTTTTGTGTGTTGCTTATAAGACCAAAGATATAATTTGTTCCATAGAGGGGAAAAAAACCCTCTTATAACTACAGATCTCCTGGCTTACTACCATGAAGATGCAGATCATGGTATAGGGCTAAAAAGGGCAGACTGGATCTGAGAAGGTATGGATGGCTCAGAACAAACCCTCAGTGGCCTTACTTGTTGAAAAGCATCTTGAGACTGGATCATAGTACAAGCTTACATTTTTAAAAGAATATCTTCCTGGAGTTGTTACACAAGTGATGTTTTTACTGGTTTTACTTTTATCTTAGATGGTTTTATTGTTTTTCTGTTGAATGATTTTCAGTGGTTAAGTACAAAGGGCAGTTAGGCTTTACAAGCAATTTCCCTGAGTTGTAGTGTTTACAATAGTAATTAAAATGAAGTCTAGGGCTTTTTACTTATGTTTTTATTTTTAGGAGGTCAGAAAAAGTCACAGGTAAGATCTGATCTAATGCCTTTTAAAATCTTAGTCTTCATATTAAAAACCTTTTTAAAGTATAATCTCAAGGTTTATTTAATTGCCTTGGAAATATAATTGGGGCACCTGGGTGGCTCAGTCAGTTGAGTGTCTGACTTCGGCTCAGGGCATGATCTCACAGTTCGTGAGTTCGAGCCCTGCATCCTGCTCTGTGTTGACAGCTCAGAGCCTGGAGTCTGCTTCAGATTCTGTGTCTACTTTTCTCTCTACCCTTCCTCCCCTCATGCTCTCTCTCTCTCTCTCTCTCTCTCTCTCTCAAAAATAAAAATAAACACTAAAAAAAATATAATTGATTTCAGGATTTGAAAAAGCTGCTTTTTGATTTCATAAGGGTTTTTTTCTTTTCATAGGATCTTGACTGGTTCTTATGATAAGACTTCGAGGATCTGGTCCTTGGAAGGAAAGTCAATAATGACAATTGTGGGACACACAGATGTTGTAAAAGATGTGGCCTGGGTGAAAAAAGGTTAGGACTCTCTGCCTGAATGGAAAGTAATCCTGAACAGGGAACCGGAAATAAGCCATTTTCAGTGCTGGGGCACAATGGGGATGGGGTAGGAAGTGCCATGTGCCTTGGTTATTGTGAGGTCTTTCAAAAATACAGTGTTGAAGAAAAAAAAGATTATGTAAGAAAATCCATAAGTGGTAGAATTCAATCCATACATTTTTAAAATCATAGCAGATAATGTGCACTTTCAAGTTAATATTGTGTTAAACTCATGTTTTATAGCATTTTTGAAGGATCATCCTTTTATACTGTAAGTTACTTCTTTTTCGAAGCTGGCATATAGCTCTTTTATCTTCTTAATGTCTTTCAACAACAAAAAAAATCAGTTCTTCAGTTTTAGAACTTAATGTATTTAAAATTTTTGTGCTAATTTGTTCTTGTGTTCTCCTTTCTTCAGACAGTTTGTCTTGCCTACTATTGAGTGCCTCTATGGATCAGACTATTCTCTTATGGGAGTGGAATGTAGAGAGAAACAAAGTGAAAGCCCTGCACTGCTGCAGAGGTCATGCTGGAAGTGTGGATTCTATAGCTGTTGATAGCACAGGAACTAAAGTAAGTAGCTAGTGTGTTACTAGTACTGTTCAATTAGAATTTGAGCTTCTTATGCAAACGATTTTTTCTTCATTGTCCTACAATCATAACAGTTGGTAATTAAAGAATATGATTTCAAACCCAAAGTAAATACTCTTTCAATGAGAGATAATTCACTTCCTCAGATGGGTTTTTCTGGTTACTGCAGAAATTCTAAGAAATCAGGTAAACCAGCAGTTTAACTTTAATCATAGTGATTGACATTTTCAATCTTCTAGCTACTCAGTGCTTTCATCAATTGAAAAAATCGAGTTGATCATCTAAGCCTTAGCATACTCAAGGTTTGTGTTAATAGAGGTTGTTTTACTATTATTGCTGATTTACTCTTATCGTGACAAAATGGTAAAAAAAGAAAAAAACCTGAGTACAACACTATTGACATATGAGGAGTTATAAATTCTCTTGCTGTTTGAAAGTTTCCTAAACCACATTGAGTTGTGTTGGGTTTAAGAGTATTTCTTCAGCATTTCTTTGCCAATTAGCATATTAGAGGACCCTTGATGCATTCAAAGGTAAAGATTTATGATTATTCATATAGAGCCATAAAGAAGGTTTACCTGTTGTTGAGTCCAAACTTAAATGAATTAACTGTACTCTACCTTTTGCTGTAAGAGATAGAAACTCATCTTGAACTTTTTTCAGCTGAAAAGATTGTGAGATCCAGGTGTGCCTGGGTGACTCGGTTGAACGTCGGACTTTGGCTCAGGTCATGATCTCACAGTTCGTGGATTTGCGCGCCGTGTTGGGCTCTGTGCTGACAGCTCAGAGCCTGGAGCCGGTGTCGGATTCTGTGTCTCCTCTCTCTGCCCCTCCCCTGCTTGCACTCTGTCTCTCTCTCTCTCTGAACAATGAATAAACATTTTTTAAAAAATGAAAAAAGAAGTTTGTGAGATCCAGGAAGGAATAAACAATCACATCACTAACTGGGTGAGGATGCATTTGAGTCTTAGGAACCAATGGAGTTGAGCTTGAATGTGGCCAGCACATTCCTCTCCCTTCCTCGCTCATCTCCCTAAGTTGACTTCTTCTCTTTCACTTCAAAATGGCTTTTTCTTTAAAAAAAAATTTTTTTAATGTTTATTTTTGAGAGAGAGAGACAGCGTGAGCAGGACAGGGGCAGAGAGAGGGAGACACAGAATCTGAAGGAGGCTCCAGGCCCTGAGCTCTCAGCACAGAGCCTGATGTGGGGCTTCAACCCAGGAACCATGAGCTCATGACCTAAGCCGAAGTCAGATGCTTAACCGACTGAGCCACCCAGATGCCCCCAAACTGGCTTTTTTCCACATGACAATAAAACCTAGCTTTCAGTATTCCTAGGTTTCACACCCTTTACCATCAGTTCCTGGAGAAGATGAACTTCAACTCTCTGGAACATAGGCTTTCATAAAAAGGTCCTGAAGGAGGGAGAGACTTATTGGTACTCTGTAGATCAGTTGCCTACCTCGATCTATGCAACCAAAGCCAGGGCACAGGGCCATGTAAGAATGGCAATGCCTTCAGTTGTCATGAGATTGTGGATACAACTTCCAGGAGACTAAGAAAGCTATGCAGATGGTACAATAGTAGTAAAGGATTTCAGAGCAAAGTATAGGTTTTAAGTTATAAATAGAAAAATCAAGGCAAATAATACGATAGGTTATATTATATACTCTTTCTCTTCATGTATGTTTTTAGTTTTGCAGTGGCTCCTGGGACAAGATGCTAAAGATCTGGTCTACAGGTAAATATTAGTTTATTTTGACTTACTAAAAATGTTCCAAGAATTCCAGTGACAGAAGACTTTTTAACCCCCATTTTGATCCATAAAAATAAATCAGAGCTTTTTAGGATACAAATAAAGGAACATATCGAGAAAAATTAGTATGCTTTGTGTTTCAAAATGTGTTTCTAGGGGCGCCTGGGTGGCGCAGTCGGTTAAGCGTCCGACTTCAGCCAGGTCACGATCTCGCAGTCCGTGAGTTCGAGCCCCGCGTCGGGGTCTGGGCTGATGGCTCAGAGCCTGGAGCCTGTTTCCGATTCTGTGTCTCCCTCTCTCTCTGCCCCTCCCCCGTTCATGCTCTGTCTCTCTCTGTCCCAAAAATCAATAAACGTTGAAAAAAAAAAATAAAAAAAAAAATGTGTTTCTATCTATTACCCCCTTATTTATTGAACCATGTGACTGAATTGCTGCATGTAACTCAACAACATGATTGGTGCAATGGGACATAACTGCTTAGTTCTCAGAGTTCTCTTATTCAGGAACCTGGAAATAAGAAAAAATAGCTTGAGTCACTTTGATAACACTCCACTGTTAGAGAAATTTTAGTTAAGAGACGCTTGGGTGGCTCAGCTGGTTAAGCATCTGACTCTTGGTTTTAGCTTAGGTCATGATCTCATAGTTTGTGAGATCAAGCTCCATGTCGTGCTCTGTGCTGATAGCGCGGAGCCTGCTTGGGATTCTCTTTCCCTCTCTCTCTGCCTGTCCCTCGCCCATGCTCTCTCTCTCAATAAATAAACCTTAAAAAAAATGAAAAAGAGAAACTTCATAGTTAAGCTAATTTACTTAAAAAAATAAGTTTATTTCTGGTGAGAAAGATAGACACAGTGTGAGTAGGGAAGGGGCAGAGAGAGGGGGAAGAGAAGGGAAGGGGCAGAGAGAAGGAGAGAGAGAATCCCAATCAGGCTCCACGATGCCAGTGCAGAGCCCAATAGGGGGCTTGAACTCACGAAACAGAGATCATGACCTGAGCTGAAACCAAGAGTTGGATGCTTAACCAACTGAGCCACCTGGTGCCCCTTTAAATTTTTTTTGCGGTGTAGTTTTGCCAAACTTAATTTTTTTACTTTGAAAACATAGAAGGGATAATTTGGAGGAAGAGTTGGAGGAAGGAGGACTCTTAAAGGAAGGTGCTTTGAGAGTAGTGAGGAGAAAAGAGGGGGAAGACCCACAGATTGCCTAGGTAAATAGAGCAGAATCCCTATTACTTCTGAGGGAATTGCTTTATTATAGTATAATACCCTAACTACAGTTCACAAAGTAGAATTGGGGGATCAAGAAAAGCTTAAACAGTGTCAGTAGTAGGAAATAAAGATAAGTCAGTAGATTAAAGATAAGTAGACTTAAAGATAAGTCAGTAGATGATTTCAGTAGATTTCTCAGTAATGCTTAAAGCAAACAGGTTTGAGGCAGAAAGTTGTTTGGATAATTTTCCTTTTGTGGAATATTTTGTAATCTGAAATACTTTTAATTCATTGTTATAAAAGTGAAATAGTCAAGAAGAATAAGCATAACTGGATTGTTTCTCCATGTAATGTGTTTGTTTACCTGTCATTCCCTTCTTTTTTTTAATGTTCATTTATTTATTTTGAGAGAGAGTGTGCCTGTGCCTGCATGTGTGCGGGGGAGGGGCAAAGGGAGTGAGAGAGTGAGAATCCCTAGCAGGCTTCTTGCTGTCAGTACAGAGCCCAACACGGGCTTGATCTCACAAACCATGTGATCATGACTGAGACAAAACCAAGAGTTGTATGTTTAACTAACTGAGCCACCCAGGCACCCTGTTGTTATTCCATTCATCATAATAAAAATACAATGTGTTCAGAACTCTCCTGGGGCGCCTGGGTGGCTCCATGGGTTACGCATCTGACTTCGGCTCAGGTCATGATCTCACAGTCTGTGAGTTCGAGCCCCGCGTTGGGCTCTGTGCTGACTGCTCAGAGCCTGGAGCCTGCTTTGGATTCTGTGTCTCCTTCTCTCTCTGCCCCTCCCCTGCTCATGCTCTGTCTCTCTCCATCTCAAAAATAAATAAAAACATTAAAAAAGTGTTTAAAAAAAAAAAGAACTCTCCTATAACTAATAGTAAGCAATTTTTCATAGATATGGTAAAGTGATGAATATTCATAATGATCTTAAAGACATAGCAAGATATCAAACTGGTTAGGCTTTAGGATTTTAATGTACTCTATTTTTTGCTTTCTCCTTTTGGAAGACTAATAACCCAGGTATTGTTTTTATATGTAAATTTCTTTAACCAAAATAAGGAGGAATATTTATTCCCTAACCAGTTAAGAAAACATATACCCAGAAATGTAAGAATTCTTTTAAAACTGTTTGCAATTAATATTTACCCTAAATTTTTAAAACATCAAATCTAATTCTCTGTGATACAGTTCCTACAGATGAAGAAGATGAAATGGAGGAATCCACAAATCGACCAAGAAAGAAACAGAAAACAGAGCAGTTGGGACTGACAAGGGTAAGTATTTTTGAGAACTTACTATATTTAGCTGAGGTCTGTACTGACAAATGTATGACAATTTAATCTTTTCTATTTAAATTTCCCTTTTTCTTGCGTTGCTTTGTCAACCATAATTAGGCTTTCTTATAGTAGATTGGTAAATTTTTATTACAAATACTGTAGTATGCTACATTTATCTGAGTCTTTGAACGTAGTGGTATTTAGCCAGGCTTACAGATTAGTAGGTCGATTATTTAGCTATTATATTTGATCCCATGATGCAGTTTTTAGTAGAATCTTTTAATTGTTAAAGCTTGAATCCAAATTAAGTGAAACATTTTAATACGTCGATTGTTTAATGATATTGTTTCATACACTGAGAATATAATTCTTACTAGGAATGCTAATTATATCTCCTAAATCAATAGAGAGTCAAAATTAATTTGAGTTTGATTCTGTCATTTAGCTATTAGTCCCGTTAGATTAAAGTCAGAAAGTCCACCCATATTCTTATTTGTTCTGTTTTGTTAGGAAAATATTTGTCATAATATGATCTGACCCAAGTTAATACGCAAAATGAGAAGGACAATACTGAATCAGGTTTAGGAAGACATGTTTTCCATTCATTTTCTCACAGCTGTAATGAATGTACAGTAAAACACATTTGCACATTATTTCTTGTAGTTACAAATAACAAAATATTTTATAAAAACAGTTGAAAAGGAGGAATAAAGTATAATCATAAAATGATTAATCAGAGTCACATAAAATGTAATAAAAAATAGCACTTAACCAGTTCCAACTGAAAGAAGTGGTTTATGATTTCTTAGTACATTTAAACATGGACTGCTGAATTGCAAGAGGAATGATCTGTCAGCTACTTAATTTCCTTATCGCTTAGTCTTTTTTTTTTTTTTTTAATTTTCTTTTTTTTTGAACATTTATTTATTTTTGGGACAGAGAGAGACAGAGCATGAACGGGGGAGGGGCAGAGAGAGAGGGAGACACAGAATCGGAAACAGGCTCCAGGCTCTGAGCCATCAGCCCAGAGCCTGACGCGGGGCTCGAACTCCCGGACCGTGAGATCGTGACCTGGCTGAAGTCGGACGCTTAACCGACTGCGCCACCCAGGCGCCCCTCCTTATCGCTTAGTCTTAAGTTAAAGCTATAAATGCCTCACCAATTGGATAAGTGGTAATTTACTGATGCATATCTCTGGTCAACCTTTAAAGAATATCTGAGTAGAAAAAGATTTCTTGAATTAGAGAAGTTAATCCCTCAGAAGGTAGCTTTTTTTCCTTTCTTTCAATTAAAGTTTGACACACGTACAGTTAAGTGTACAGTGAAGTTTAACAAACATACACTCGAGTAATCACAACCCAAATAAAGCATAGAGAATTACCAACACCCTAGAAGACTCCCTCTGGTCTGCTTTGCAATGGTAGCCCATAAAGGTGATCACTGTTCTGTCTCGTGTCACCTTACATTAATTTTTAAACTTCAGGTGATAATCTGTGAGATTCGCTTTATGTTGCTGCACGTAATAGTTCTTTTCATTAATGTATAGCATCCTCTTGCATTGACTATATCAGAATTTATCCATTCATTTTTTTTTTTAAGTTTATTTATTTATTTTGAGAGAGAGAAAGCGAGAGCATGAGTTGGATAGGGGCAGAGAGGAGAGAGAATTCCAAGCAGGCTCCATGCAGTCAGCACAGAACCTGATGCAAGGCTCGAACTCCGGAACCATGAGATCATGACCTGAGTTGAATGCTTAATCCAATGGATAGGCCGCCCTATCCATTCTTCTTTTGATGGACATTTAAGTTGATTCCAGTTTTGGCTACCATAAATAACGTTGCTAAGAAAGCTCCTATACTTGGGGTGCCTGGGTGGCTCAGTCAGTTAAGTGATTTGATTTTGGCTCAGGTCATGATCTCATGGTTCATGAGTTCAAGCCCCACGTTGGGCTCTGCACTGACAGTGTGGAGCCTGCTTGGCGTGTTCTCTCTCTCTCTCTCTCTGCCCTTCCCCCCCACGCACGTGCTCTTTCTTTCTCAAAAATAAACATTAAAAGAAGTTATTTTAGGGGTGCCAACTTAGGCTAAGGTCATGATCTCACAGTTTGTGGGTTCAAGTGCCAAGTTGGACTCTGCTGATATCTTGGAGCCTGGAACGTGGTTGGGATTCTGTCTCCTTTTCTCTCTGCCCCTCCCCCACGGGTGCTTTGTCTCTATCAAAAAAAAATTAATAAACATTAAAAAAAATTTTTTAGGGGCGCCTGGGTGGCGCAGTCTGTTAAGCGTCCAACTTCAGCCAGGTCACGATCTCGCGGTCTGTGAGTTCGAGCCCCGCGTCGGGCTCTGGGCTGATGGCTCAGAGCCTGGAGCCTGTTTCCGATTCTGTGTCTCCCTCTCTCTCTGCCCCTCGCCCATTCATGCTCTGTCTCTCTCTGTCCCAAAAATAAATATATGTTGGAAAAAAAAATTTTTTTTAGTCATTTTACTTTTCTTTAGGTGTACTTATACAGTAATTTCTGCATATGTAGAATTGCAAAACTAGAATTGCTGGGTCTCAAGGTATGCACAGGTTGAGTTTTTCAAATGTTAGATACTGGCAAAAAGTTTTCCAAAATGGTTACATCAGTTTATATTTCCACTGAAAGTATAAAAAGAATCAAAGTTACTCTACATCCTTACCAGCACTCAATATGGCCAAATTTTTAATGCCATAACTGATTTTATTTAACACATAATTTATGTTTACATTTAGTTACTATTAAAAAGTGTGTATCATTTTGTCGATTTCTGGTGCTACATAGTGTAATTTAAGTGCTGGCCCTTTATTTTTTATTTTTATTTTTTATTCAAATTCTGGTTGGTTAATATATAGTGTAATACTGGTTTTAGGAGTAGAGTTTAGTGATTCATCACTTACATACAACACCCAGTGCTCAAGACAAGTGCCCTCCTTGTTAACCCATCACCCTGCTCACCTCCCTTCCAGCAACCCTGTTTGTTTCTGTAGTTAAGAGTCTCTTATGGTTTGTCTCCCTCTCTTATTTTTATCCTTCCCCTATGTTCATCCACATACACACACACACACACCCCATATCTTCTTTATCCATTCATCTGTTGATGGACACTTGGGTTCTTTCTGTAGTTTGGCTGTTGTTGATAATGCTGCTATAAACATCAGGTTGCATGTACCCCTTTGAATCTGTGTTTTTGTATCTTTTGGGTAAATACCTATTAGTGCAATTACTGGATCACAGGGTAGTTGTATTTTTAACTATCTGAGGAACCTCCATACTGTTCTTCAGAGTGGCTGCACCAATTTGTGTTCCCACCAGCATTGCAAAAGTGTTCCCTTTTCTTCGAATCGTCACCAACACCTGTTGTTTCCTGAGTTGTTAATTTTAGCCATTCTGACAGGTGTGAGGTGGTATCTCATTGTAGTTTTTTTTTTTTCAACGTTTATTTATTTTTGGGACAGAGAAAGACAGAGCATGAACGGGGGAGGGGCAGAGAGAGAGGGAGACACAGAATCGGAAACAGGCTCCAGGCTCCGAGCCATCAGCCCAGAGCCTGACGCAGGGCTCGAACTCACGGACCGCGAGATCGTGACCTGGCTGAAGTCGGACGCTTAACCGACTGCGCCACCCAGGCGCCCCTGTAGTTTTAATTTGTATTTCCCAGATGATGAGTGATATTGAGCATCTTTTCATGTGTCTGTTTGCCATCTGGATGTCTTCTTGGAAGAGTGTCTATTCATACCTTCTGCCCATTTCTTCACCGGATTATTGTTTTTTGGATGTTGAGTTTGATAGGTTCTTTCTAGATTTTGGATACTAATCCTTTATCAGATAATGTCATTTGCAGATATCTCTTCCCATTCCAAAGGTTGCCTTTTAGTTTTGCTGATTGTTTCCTTTGCTGTGCAGAAGCTTTTTATCTTGATGAAGTCCCAGTAGTTCATTTTTGCTTTTGTTTCTCTTGCCTCTGGTGATGTGTCTAGTAAGAAGCTGCTGAGGCCAAGGTCAAAGAGGTTGCTGCCTGTGATCTCTAGAATTTTGATGGTTTCCTGTCTCACATTTAGGTCTTTCATCCAGTTTGAGTTTATTTGTGTGTATCTTATAAGAAAGTAGTCTAGTTTCATTCTTCTGCATGTTGCTGTCCAATTTTCCCAAAACCATTTGTTGAAGAGACTTTTTTTTCCATTGGATAGATGTTCTTTCCTGCTTTGTCGAAGGTTAGTTGAACATATAGTTGTGGGTCCATTTCTGGGTTTTCTAATCTCTTCCATTGATCTATGTGTTTGTTTTCGTGCCAGTACTATAATGTCTTAAGGACTGCACCTTTGTAATATAGCTTGCAATACAAGAATTGTGATGCCTCCCACTTTGCTTTTCTTTTTCAGGATTGTTTTGGCTATTCAGGATCTTTGTGGTTCCGCACGAATTTTAGGATTATTTGTTTTACCTCTGTGAAAAATACTAGTGGTGTTTTGATAGAGATTGCGTTAAATGTGTAGATTGCTTGGGTAGTATACACATTTTAACAATGTCCTTCTGATCCGTGAACTTGGGATGCTTTTCCATTTCTTTGTGTCCCCTTTAATTTCTTTTGTAAGTGTTCCATAGTTATCAAAGTACACATCTTTTACCTCTTTGGTTAGGTTTATTCCTATGTATCTTACTGTTTTCATGCAATTGTAAATGGGATCAATTCCTTGATTTCTTTTTCTACTGCTTCATTATTGGTGTATAAAAATGTAACAGATTTCTGTACATTGATTTTGTATTCTTGGTGTATAACTTTTGAGTTTTGATAAATGCATAGACTATGTAACCACTGCATCATCAAGGTAGAGAACAGTTTATCATTCCCTAAAACTCGTGTTGCCCATTTGTTTTTACCTTGCTGTTTTCTTTCTTTAATTTTTTTAATGTTTGTTTATTTTTAATTTTTTTTAATGTTTATTTTTGAGAGAGAAAGAGACAGTGCAAGAGAGGGAGCGAGACACAGAATCGGAAGCAGGCCCCAGGCCCTGAGCTGTCAGCACAGAGCCTGATGTGGGGCTCGAACACACGAACATGAGATCATGACCTGAGCAAAAGTTGGACACTTAACCTATTGAGCCACCCAGGCACCCCTAATGTTTATTTATTTTTGAGAGAGAGAAAGAGTGTGAGCAGGGGAGGCTCAGAGAAAGACACAATTTAAAGCAGGCTCTAGGCTCTGAGCTGTCAGCACAGAGCCCAGCGCAGGGCTAGAACTCACAAGTGGTGAGATCATGACCTGAAGTCGGACGCTTAACTGACTAAGCCATCCAGGCACCGCTACCTTGCTGTTTTCTATCCCAGTGTCTCTGCTGGATTATCTTTCTTACCTTTTTATTTTGCTTTGGATCACAACCGAGGTCATTCTGTTCCTCATTCCTCTATTACACTTCTTTACTTCTCTCAGGAAAATTCTAGAGCTAGAAGATTGGACTTAGGGATCATTTGGTATAGGAGTTGGTAAAGTATAGCCTAACAGCTGATTTGGCTGTGACCTATTTTTGTATTACAGAGAGCTAAGAATGATTTTTACAATTTTAGGTGGTTTTAAAAACAAGAGTATACAACAGACATTAGAAGGCTAAAATACTTAACTTTCTGAACCTTTACCGAGAAACTTTGCTGATATAAGCCACTCACATTACAGATGAGGTAATGATATTTAAGGAGGTTAAATATAGCAGTTACAAACGTAGATTAACTGTCTTCCATTTCAGAACTCTTTCTCTGTTTCACTTGTTCTTTAAGATAGATATTACACCGGGGCGCCTGGGTGGCGCAGTCAGTTAAGCGTCCGACTTCAGCCAGGTCACGATCTCGCGGTCCGTGAGTTCGAGCCCCGCGTCAGGCTCTGGGCTGATGGCTCGGAGCCTGGAGCCTGTTTCCGATTCTGTGTCTCCCTCTCTCTCTGCCCCTCCCCCATTCATGCTCTGTCTCTCTGTCCCAAAAATAAATAAACGTTGAAAAAAAAATTTTTTTTTTTAAAAAAAGATAGATATTGGGGCGCCTGGGTGGCGCAGTCGGTTAAGCGCCCGACTTCAGCCAGGTCACGATCTCGCGGTCCGTGAGTTCGAGCCCC